>NW_016690184.1:11674209-11707124 GCF_001604755.1 Lepidothrix coronata
CTGCCCTGCCCTGCCCTGCCCTGCTCTTCCCTGCCCTGCCCTGCCCTGCCCTGCCCTCCTCTCACCCCTCCCCTCCCTCCTTCCCCTAACCTTCCCTTTCCTAACCTTCCCAGACCTTTCCTTCCCAAACTTTCCCTTCCCAAACCTTCCCAAACCTACCCTTTCCTTCCCACATCTCCCCAAACCTTTCCAAACCTTCCCTTGCCAAACCTTCCCAAACCTTCTCCCTTTTTTGAAGAAAGCAGGATTGGTTATTTTTATTTTTTTTTTATACCAACATCGAGTGGAAAACATTTGTTTTTATTTAAGTGTTTAAGGAGGATCTGCTCATAACCTCCCAGCAAGACAGTAAATTCTTCCATGTATTGACTTCATCAGTTATCCGTACTGGCTTTTCACATGCCTAAGGGATATTTAGTCAGACAGATTCTCTCTAATGTAGAGGAATCTCCAGGGAAGGTCAGCCAAACAAGCAGCACTTACTCAGAAACAATGTGAT
Organism: Lepidothrix coronata; assembly: GCF_001604755.1. Classification (NCBI taxonomy): domain Eukaryota; kingdom Metazoa; phylum Chordata; class Aves; order Passeriformes; family Pipridae; genus Lepidothrix; species Lepidothrix coronata. The sequence goes on from NW_016690184.1 coordinate 11,674,709, forward strand.
GTGTGTGTGTGTGTGTGAATGGCAGGTTACTGGTGGTGCTGAGGAAAGACAGTAAGAGCACCACTTTCCTTTTCAGCTCCTTCATAAGAATAACCCTGGTTTCAATACTGAAGAGCCTTCCTTGCTCTGCCATCTGCACTCCAAACAGCAGTGAGAATTAGGTCCTTCCCAAAATCTGATTTGAGGTGTTCATTGTCCAAACCTTTGAAACAATCACTTTTGCTAATGTATGAGTGAACACTGGGCCAAATATTGCAATGGTGGATGGTGTGTCTGGTGGGTTCACTCAAACGCCATGGTGCAGAATGAGAGTTTGGCATCCAGTAACGGGTCTACAGACTGAGGACTCTTCAGGGTTGCATCTGTGTTTCACTCCTCTCCTGATGTTCATCTTCTCCCTGAACCAAGCATCAAATTCAGCTGGCAGGCAAACATGACCCCTTACGAAACTGCATCTGATATGTACGGTCATGAGATGGGGAGCAGGCTGCAAAGGTGGACATACAAGTCTGTTTTTATGGGGAGGAGGGAACTTGACATAGGGGAAAATCATGTAAGTCACATAAGTCACATTGAGCAAATGAGATTTGCTTTCTCTATGTCCTCTGAGTGCTAGGAAAGCTCTCCCTAACCACAAAGCTCAATATTCAAATGTCAGTCCTTACCTTACAACTAATTCATCTTAACAGGGTTATATATGTGAATAGCCTCACTGGGATCAAAGGAGTTATTTACCTGGATGCAGTGTCATGCACACACATTTGCAGGATCAGGCCCTCCACACACACAGCAGCTTTCATTGCCCTGCCTGTTGCTAAGTCACAGTCTGAAGTGAATTAAGGAAAGTGAAGAGAAGCATATGCTTACATGGCAAGACTGCTGGAGAATGGTTTAAAGTGTTAAAGGTTTAAATCACACCAAGGCTATAAAAATCAACTTTGTTTATGGAGCGGTGCAGAGACCTATTGTACTTCATATCGATCAATCCATTGAACACCTGGTTCAAAATGTACAATTGAAAGCTGGGGAAAAGTGCTAAATTGAACAATCTAAGTAACCTGTGAACCTGACAGTCATAAATCAATGGAGATGTTACACATAGTTAACCCTAACTAGTTAGCAAATTTTTAGCTGTGTTACCTGGTTAGGAGCTAGTTTACCATTTCAGAATTGTATTAATACAGAAAACATCTTTGCACTGAATGTTCCTCAGTAAACAGAGCATGAGGTTCACTGAAGACTTCCTCCCTTGATGCTGTACCAGGTAAACCTTGCTTGAATATCAGCCTGGAAAAAAGGACGTTTGAAATTAAGAAACAGGCGTACAAAAAGACACACTGTCAACTTTGGGGGACTTAAAAAGTATGGATACAAAAGATATAGGATCCACTTTTCAAAGATGCTTTATTCCACACAGAGGGTTATTCACATCTGTATAGGCTTTGACAAACACTGAATTTTCTGATGCCAGTGCTGTTTTGTTACTTTTGTTCACAGGTTCTTTACAGACTTGGAAAGACTTTGGTTTGCTGGCCCATCTTATCTTACATATGGCTGGCAACATTTGCCTTCCTTTGCTTCCTAAGGCCAGTAAAAATGCTGAGTTTTTCAGGCAGGCTCACGAGAACTTCTTGGTCCTGTTAAACCATTTTACTTAGGGTTAATTGCATCCACACCTCTAGTCCTCTATTAGCTTTTACATTATTTTATCCTTTCAGCTCAGGCTGAGAGGTCTGCAGTCACCTGGGTTACACATATAACTTAAAAAAAAAAATGGTGTGATGGTGGTTTTTTTTCTTCTTTTTTTCTTTTTTTTTTTCCCTGTCCTTCTTGGAACTCCTCCAGTGTTCTCAGACTTACCAAAAAGCAATATTCATGATTTTGAATTTTCTTCAGTCAGCTTTTTTAAACCTCTTCTTTGTAAATTATGCAGGTCTGCTGATTTAAATAGCTATTTAACATTCTACTGATTTACTGGAATGAACAACATTGCATTGCCTTCTTATGACAGAACTGATTTTGTCTGTTTTTTCTTTAAGCGGATATCAGATTTACAGAGCATACAAATTTTTGCATACATTATTAACATGGCTATATGTCTGTGTAGTTGAGACCAAAAATTTTTCTTGTTATCCTTAACTCTGATGAAAAACCTTACTTCTTGCTTCCATTCTTATCAAATTTCTGTAGTTCTTATCTTCTGTCTAATTCTTATGAATTCTGATAAATCCTTTTTTTTCTAGTGTAATTATTTTGATTTACATAGCTGCTTTCACTTTTATGCAAGTCAACATTTAGGCTAGCCCACTTTTCATTCTTTTTTTTTAAAACCTCTCATAAAATGTTTTTAAACAGTTTCCAGTTATTATCCACATTTCCTGTCTAATTTATTTCTCCCAACTGATTTAACTCATAATTGTTTTCAGCTTTGTGAAATTGGCTCTTACGATTCATCACGTATACATATTACTGGTCTGAACTTAATTCTGATTATATATAACAAACAGAAGCAAATCATGATCACTTTTATCTAAACTACTGCTGATTTCTAAAGTGTGCTTCTATGACACTTTATTCTCATCTATAAGGATAAAATAATGCAATATAGCATTCCAAAAGTGTTGGATGCAGCATTTTTAAGGAACTCATAATTTATGGCATATTCCAAGAATCTATTAATTTGGTGGCATGATAACTCCAAACCATGCTATTCAAATTGAAGTGCTGACTTTGCATGGTTTATTTTTGTTCTTGTTTTATGGATACTTGCTTAAGGAGATAATTTTCCTCTTCTCCTGATAATTACTTGCAGTTTTTTTGTTACATAACACACACAAAAACCATATCATTTTATACTGCTTTTGTAACACATCAATCCACAGATTAAGAATTACTTATGTCTTTGAGACTGTTTCCTAGTTTTGTCCAATTTCTTCGGCTTTATTTTAATGACTTAATGGAATTTAGAAGGAGACAACTGGCTTCCCAAAGAGTCCTTACCAAGGAAAAGTAATGGATAAGAAGTAGAATATATTAAAGAGTTCCACCCCAATCGACATTTTAAAAAGGGCCTAGTGCCTATCTCAGCTTTTTTGCCTTCTTGTTGCTTTCATCAACAGATTGCCAGACGGTAAAGTGGATTAAAGAGTCAGTCTTCAGTACTACAGTACCAGTGCTACTAAAGGTTTAACCAAGTCACCTTCCAAAGGCTAATCCTGCTGGCTGCTATCTAATATATTTTCCCTTGGTAACCCATCCTGTTTCACTCACCATTACATTTAGAACAAGCAGCTGTAGAGAGCATGTAAAATCAGAGAATAATGCAACTTGAAAATGCAAAGGTTGTTCCATAAATAAGCATCTTGACTTGCAAAAGAGTCACTCTTGCTATGGCAGTTAATTAACAAAGAAGTCATGTCTGTGCTCCTTCCTGGTGGCTGCAGTAATCTTCTTGCTTGGTCCAAAGAGCTGAACATAAAAAGATTGTCACAAAGTGTATGGTGTGAAGGAGAATTTGGCATTTGGGAAAACAAATTTAAAGCAACCCCAGAAGTTTTCCCTTTACAAATGCTGTCACAGTTGGCAGCAAGGGACATATTTACAATTGAAATGCAAACTTGGTCATTTGAGGACACTTTTTTCAGGGAGATGTGGATCAAATATGTCCACTGGGTTACAATGCTGAGACCACCCAGGCTTTTGCTAATACTAGTGTTTACATTAAAAGTTAGAAACAAGCTCCCCTTCAATTAGAAAGCCAATATCTAACTAGATGCTAGCTTGTTATATACCCTGTAGTCTGAATGTTAATAACTTTGACCTCCTTCAGTTTAATCTTAATCTCCTTGACAGAACAAGTGAACTTTGGGTTATACTTTACCAAATTGTTCCCTTTGTTTTCTTTCCCCTCTTATGTTTCCAACAGTGACTTTGTCACATATTGCAGACCCAAATGAAAGCCTGTCTTCTTTTTCAATCAGTCATATCACTAAGTATATGAGCAGAAAAACCCTTGTGATTGACACTGCTTCAACAAAAGCAGATTCAGTTTGCAGACGATAAGAGGCAAAGTCATACAAGCAGTGTTTACAAAGCAGCGAAGGAGCAAAAAAAAAATGATAAAAGGACTAATCTTATTGTTTTACTAGATGAGAGAATGGTTCTTTGTGTTTGCTCTAGCAGAAGCCGACAGATTGTCTCCCACCTCCCCTGTACACTTTTGGCAGCAAAATAATTTCCAGAAAATTCTGTATCAAATGCTGGCTGGTAGATTAAAAAAGGTCTCTGGAATGCCTGGAAAGCTTCAGAAAGCAGAGGACTTCCTGCACACGATAGCACATGCATATGCTACCTACAGCATGCTATATAATTGAACATTATCTCCCTCAAGAAGGGGCAAGGAGATATAAGAGCAACAGAAGCAAATGGAAAGCAAAGCAAAAGGAAAAAGAAACAAAGCTACGTGAAAACATATTGAACTGGCTGATCTGATGTGTTTTCTGTTGTATGGCAATCTCACATCTATCAGGAACACTCTTCCTGATTTCTTCACTCTAAGGGAGACCAGACCCACGTCAGCTCTAATCGAAAGGTGTCCCAGCTTTCAACCCATGCTCCTGGTGCTGGAGTGCTTGTATGGTAGTGTGGCCAGCAAAGGACACAGAAGTACCATTTCCATTTCTTGGTCCCAAATGCTGGAGTGCGATGACTGGAACAGATTCAGAGTGGTAGCGCAGTTTATATTGGAAGGGACCTCGGGAGGTGACATGGTCTGAATGCTGCTCAAAGAAAAGATGACTTCAAAATCAAATCTAGACTGCCCAGTACACTTTTGATATTCCCTACTGGCAGCAGAGTGTCCCACTGGGTTTTTTTCAGGACAGCACATCTGTACATAAATCTGTTTTAACCTTATGTAATGGCCACTATTGACTGCACAGGAGGCAGGACAGAGAATTAAAATCCAGGATGATCTCAACAGGTGAAGGACAGGATACCCTTGCTTTCCATCTCTTCTACTGTTCATTAGTTTCATGGCTTAATTCCTATCTCTTGCTAGCAGGGCCAGGCAGCTTTGTCCTTTCAACAGCTGAAGTCACACTGCTTCACCACCATTCACCAAAGGTTGTTGAGCAAGTGTTTCCAATTTTTTTCTCTACAAGATGAAGCCTGCCAGCTCAGTTATGTCCATCAGTGAGCATGAATATCTAGCTGTAAAATAATCAGTTGTCATAGTCATTATTGAAATAGGTTGCACATAGAGCATATGAAGCAATAAAAGGCAAGACAAAACTGTTTTAATGATTCTTCCCTAAAAGTCTCTACGGAGTATGGTCATTGTGTCTTTCTAATCTAACCGTCCCCACAGGCTATATGAGAAGCAGTACTAGCACTGAGGGAATAGCAAACACCTCAGGTTTCATTGAAACATTTCTTTTCATCTCATTCTGCCCCACTAAAAAGACATTGACACTCTCAGAGAACATTACTTGAGTTAAAGACAGGTACTCTGTTGGGAGAAAAAAATTGACTTACCAAGTGATGAAGCACAGGCAATTTTAATTTTATTCAGAACAATTGCAAATAATGGCAAATAACACAATGAGTTTCACAGTGAGCAAGGCATTCTGGCATGTATTTCTGAATCCTGTTCAGATTACTGGTGTTTAGCAAGTTACCGAACATTAGCAGAGACACAGGAACTGTATCTACTTTTGCTTTCAGCTTGTGGAAAATGTGAATATATTTGATTTAGTGTGTCTTTCACTACATGCTAAGATAACATTTTAAATACATATTTATTTGTTGCTAGTAAATTCTTGCATATGGATACATTTAACATCCCTGCCACGGTACAGAAGATGTACAGTAATTTGTTAATTTGTGGTAACGTGATCAGGTGGTTCAGCTCTATCTCACATTTGTGCTGTTTCACTCTCATGACTTATTCTTGCAAACCTCCATGAATTAATAAATAAGAACCCTGGCCAGCTAGCCTTCAATGACTTTTCCATGGAAACATCTGTATTGAAAAATAAAGCTGTGAAACATTTTGCATTGTCAATTTCTAACAGTTACAGCACTCCTCTGGTACATTAGTTAGAGTAATTTGGGCTTTAGAACAAAAGTAAGTATCTATAACACAGGCACAAAAAGAATACCAGGGAAATCAATCAAAGAGTGATAAACTTTTATTAAAAAAAGACATCACTCTCTGGCAATTCATAAAACAAGTCTCCAAATTGGTATAGACAGTACAAATAAACATAAAATGATTCTTTAAGGGCATAATGAGGCGTTCTGTCAACAAGAATAAGAAAACAAAGCATAGATGTATGTTTGTTAAAGAAATTGCACATTTTCTGTTCAGAAAGCCTTCGGCATTTCTTTTTGATAAAATACGAGTACAAGATGCAAGAAGTGAATTCCCCATATGAGCAATGTCTTTTTAGTTTCTGCTTCTTGTTCTATAAAATCTATCATTGCTCTGTGGGACTTGATACTCTGTGAAGATCTTTGAATTTGCTGAAATACTTTAAGCTAATCCTCAGTCTCTGGGACTTGGTCATATACCTAGGTTCAGCAGAGTCCACTCCTGCACGCTATTCCTGGTGGACCGTTTCTGTAAGACCGAAGCCTCCTTTTTGCTTAAGCAATATATTTCAAGCTCACCCTTTTCCAAAAATTACAAGTTTTAATTCTATGAAATGTTGCCTGTATAATGTATGTTATTAAAATAACTGTTCTTTATTTTGTTTCCTTTTTGAGTTCATTTTAAGTATAAAGTTACTAAAGCCCTACATCATATGTGGATCAAAAGAGAATCAGTTGAAAAAGAATGTTTATTTAATAATTATCCTTGGAAAATGAATATGAGGGCAGAGGGGTGAATTGCAGGTCACTTAATCAGAATTTTAGCCTGATATTAATTAAACACTTGGATTTTACTCCTCACTCGCAAAAGACTGTGACTTTTGAACTAGTAGTACCTAATATTAAATGGATTCTATGATTTTATCCTAGGAGGTATTTATTTTAGAGCAGGTCCAAAGAATGGGGAAAGGAACCCTCCATAATGAAAGAAAAATGAGCAAAAACCCGAATATTTTCTGAAAAAAATAAGAAAAAGACAAGGCTCAGAGCCCAGCACTACAAAGTCCTTGATATATCTTCCATCTGGACCACACTGGACTCTGCGCTACTGAAACAGAAGTTGGAAAAGACCTACCTGGTCAGCACATCAATCCCTCTCAGATACATAGTATTTTCTTACATTTCCTCTCTCTCATCCTTCTTCAATCCTTCTTTCCTTCTTCTCTTCCCATCTTTCTTCCATTACCCTGAATATCTTAATTCCCTTCTTTGTGAGGATTCAAACACGAGGGCAATTAAAAGACATTTCCAGTGGGGAAAAAAAAAAAGACTTTTTCCGAGAAATTGTCTCAGTTGCCTACTCAACTTTTTCTTCTCATCTGTTGTTCCTAGTAGCAGCTCTCTGGGTGACTGCAGGCAATTTATTTTCCTTCCCTCTGTTGCAGCTCTTGAGAATTTCCCCCTAGCTACATAAGACTTTTATTAGCTCCATAAGAGTTTTATTAGCTCCCAAATATTTTCAAATCTTTGTCCACATCCTCATATTCAGGTACTAACCATCCACATAACGGTTTCCCCTCTGCATCAGTTATGTGAAAGTGCAACCTGTCTGCTTCAATGGTTATTGTAAAGCCGCAACATCAGTACCCTGTAGTTTATTGAGAAGACTCAATTTTCTTGTGTGCAACAAAGGAATAAGAGCATTAAGCAACAGAAAAATTGTGTTTTACAATTTCAAATCAGAGACTGAAAACATTAAGGGAAAAGTAACTGTTAAATATGTAAACATAAGTGGGATTGATCTCTGACAAATCTTGAAATGTAAAAGATAAAGTGCATAAACACACACCTGTCTGTCTGCATGTTTGTATTGCAGCTCAGTTGTTAATGACCCCGGCTTTCTTTCAATAGGAAATTTTGTATTTCTTGTGAAATCTTAACACTGGTAACTTTCGAAAAGCTGATTAGGCCATTCTCTTCCTGATTTGTTTATTTTTTAATTTATTTTTTTTTAAGTATCATACCACCCACTCCCTTTAATGTTATTATTGATATTATTATAAGGGTAAGATTAGTGTTGTTATTGAATCCAATGTGAACGTACACATAAACATACGTAAGATGTTGCCTTTCCCTTCAAGGACAGACCCATAGACTTGAAAAAAAATTGGAATTCGTGCAATCTTCTAAATCTGTATGTTATTTGACATTCATCAGAGCCAAGAGGTACTCAGTACTTTTAAAGTCAAGGTGCCTAAATATGGAATTAATAGCTCAGTATGAGGCACCTCTTTGAACACCTGAAGGTTATAAGAAATGAGGACAGAGATCTAGAAGGCAAATTGTTATGCAGCTGTTACTGCCTGCTGCTGTAAAAAGCTAACTTTAGCATTATGTTTGCCAGGTAACTGCAATCTTTATAGAGACCAAACATATCCAGGGTTTATTATTGTTGCATTTATAGTATTAAGAATTGATAGAATATGAATTAAGATAAAGCACTTGAAGCAGTAGATAGGACTGTATGTGGGAGACTTTGGAAGCTGATGAATCAGAACTCCTACACTAGAGCTTGTGGAGATCATCTGTGAATTTGGGATACAAATTTGCCTTTGTCCCTGAAAAGGAGAGTGGGAGGTCAGACCTCCAGCTGTTTTCTGGAAGATGAATGGGTACTCTGCAAAGCTATGGCCAGTGACAAGAGTCCAAGAAGACTCAGGGCCAAATACTGCAGGATCCTATGCATTGCTACCCTCATGAATTCTCCTGTTCTTGGCTTGTTTTGGGATATACGATTGTCTTGCACCTAGTCCTGAGACAAACCCTCATCTCTGCCCTGCACTGCTCCGGTTCAATCTCATACTGCTCAGGTGTGGAGACCTCTACTCATGAGACAGCAATGGATAGAACTTTGCAAATTGTGAGTTTCTGCTGGACAAAAGGGAAAATTGATTTCCTTCTTTCTGTTTATACACTCCTTTGTGCCAAAATGGGGTTTGGTGTCAGTTTGATTAGAAAAATCATTTGCCTTATCAGTACTGAGTTTTGACACTTATTATACTGTTTGGATGCAGCCAGTGGCAAGTTCACTGTTTGGATACTACAGATTCAGTAATGTGCTTCAACAAGTAGAGTAAGCACCTTAAAGGATTGCATTGAGAGAGCTGAAGGGAGAGATATCAAACACGGGAAGCAGAGCTGGTGACGTGCTATTCTTTTCTTGTGGCTGAGGATGGTTGGGTAGGTTACCTAAGCTTCAGAGGTGTCTGGGAAAACCAGGTACTAATTTTGCATTTTGACACCTTGACAGCAACGAATTCTTGCTGCTTATTACAAATTGATATTCAGACCACCTTCTCAGGGGTGACGTTAGACAACAATGGAGCCAGGTGCTGATAAATGAACATGGGAGCCAGGAAAAAGAGGTTTAACTCTCTCTTGGGATGTGCTGCATCGTGCAAAGGTGAGAAAAACATACTCCATCTGTAAGGTGAGGAAATAAACATGGCACTGAGCTGCTACTGTGAATCTGTGTGTGTGAGAAATATATTAAAATCCTGTCAAGCAAGGAACTGTGTAAAGATGCTCTATTTTGTCTCCTTGCCTAAAATGTCTGTGATCCTAGCCCATTTGAGAAACTCTGATCCATGTGACAGTGTTTAAGATCTGCAACGAGGATGTGAGAAAATCACAGATGATTTTATTTTTAGTTTATATTAATTATTTTTATAGTTTTCATTTTATTAATTAGCAAACTTGTAAATGTACAGGAACTTGCACATAATGCATTTCATTGCTCTCAATCATTTCTATTCTGCCTCAAGCCTACTCATTCTTTGAAAAGTCTGTAAAACACTGGGGGGATATATGATCAACTCTTTCCTAAATTATAGTATTATTTACTTGTAAATTAGGTTATAATTCACTAGAAGGTCCTGTAAAATGAATTTAATAAGCACCCCATCTCATTTAGAACTGGTGTCAGAGGATAGCAAAAAAGTAGTTACTGATTTTAATAGAATGAAGAGCTGAATAGAGCTCAAAAGAGACGTAGAATGACAGTCCACATTTGTGGGGCACACCCTCCAAAAGGGAATGATTTGAAATGTCACTGCAAACACGTTAGACCCTCATTTAGTATGAAAGTGTTTTGAAAATTGTTCATCTATATCACACTTGTTTGTATTAGCAATGTCAAATGATGAACAATGAAATGTGTACACACCTTTCTGCATTTGTGTTCTTCTCCCTTGTGGTAGATTTTTTTTTAGATTAGAGCTTGTAACCTATAGAAGAGAGTAATTTCTTGGGGCTGCTGCATTCCCTTATTCATCCATATGATGGATTGTATGAGGTGTAAGCAGAGCTTTGATGATCCTTACATGCATGTGATGATGATCCTTACAGCTTCATTCGCTAGGGCAGAGGAAGAAAAAAAAATGGTGACAGGAACATGTTCTGCATAGCAGAAAGAAACCTGGAGGCACATCTGCCTTCCATAGCAATGAGCTGCTCTCCTGCTCTCTTGCGGCAAAGCCATTATGAGTCCTAAAGCAGCTATAACCGTGAGATTCTTAAAGGCCAGATCTGAATCAAAAAAGAAATATCAAAATCCCCTCAGACAATGCTTCAGTGTGGATATCAGATGGTCAGTCTAAAATCCTTTGAAGAGCTCTCACACATTCCAAGGTAGTGGTGCAGCCTAATACCAGTGCCAGAGATGAAAGGTTTGGGAGGTTTGATCCAGCAGCTGGAAAACAAGTTGTACTATGGGAGGCTTACAGAATTCAATCTCTTCAGCTTATCTGAGAGAAGACAGAGGTGGATTGATCATTATGTACTTACACGTGGAAAAGAGATCCAATAGCAGGATGTTTCTGAGCTTGTTGACAAAGACCTGACAAGATCTATTGCAAAGACTTAGACAAATTAGGCCTTGAAGTAAGTCATAGCTTTGTAGCAGAGAGGATAATTGAACTAGGTAACAGTCTCCTAAAAGAGCTGGAGGGAGGATAGGGTAGGGATAACTCAACATGGATTTATATCTTTAAAGATATAAATAAATATATCCTTCTATGAGATATAATTTAATCCACTCTCTGGGCCAAATTCTGTGTCCAGTAGGTCCAGGGATCTAGGTGGAATAGTTGCGTTGGTGCTTTCAGACCTAAATGCTTATGTTGGGGTAGATGACACTCCAGAGTTAAGAAATTATCTTAGCCAGAAACCATGGAATTTAAACACAGAGAAGGAAAGCTTGTTTACATATACCACCAGATATTCTTACACTATCTTTTAACTAACTAGACTTACACTTTCCATGAAAATCCTTTTACCACCTTGTTTACCCCATCTCCTGCTGTAATTGTGATAAAGAAATATCTGTTTATCTGTTTAGAGAAAAATATCTTCCTGGACCTTTAACCCTAATTATGAATGGAATTCTTACCCTCCTTTGCCAAAACCCTATATATGCCATGAGTTGTGTTGAATAAACCATTCAGCTTTGTACCCACAAAACTGGATCATGTATTATCATTCAAACCGTCCTCATGCTTATACATGTATGAATCTCTTATTCATGTCCTCTTTTTGTGGACAAGGGAAAGGCTAACAAATTATGCATAACCCTGAGAATGCCCATAACACCTGGAACTCTGTTAAGACAACCACTGTAACCAAAGCTTATCAAGACTTCAGGGGATCAGGGGAAGAGAAAAGATTTCCTTTGTGCACTTGGCAGATGTATTCTCAGAGCTCATGTCTTAATTTACCTTTATTTCTTGTCATTCAGAAACATCAGAAGTGGCTACAGCTGGAGACAGGATAACAGATGGATAGACTGCAGATGCTGGATTCGATTTTTCACTTATTTACTCAAAAAGATCTCCAGTTTGTATTTTCTAAGTTAAATCAGAAAACACCTTGGTTTATATTGCTTTTATTTTTTGAGTTAGTATGAAATACTTTGAATATTCCTTATCACCTGTTTCCTGTCCAAAAGTGCTTGGCTATTGGAAACAATTTTTTTCTTTTTGTTTCCTCAAACTAAGAGGCAGGACTCAGTTAACTAATGAGCCCTCTCACTCCGTGTAGAGAAAAATTCTGAAAGACTGCATACCTGTAGGAATAGGAGAAGATGGGAAAGTGGTTCCAGTACAGCAGATTTTATTAAAAAAAAAAAAAGCTAAACCTTCTGAATCCGAAATTCCATTACACTTTGAGAAAAAAATTTCAGAAATGTAAATAAAATCTTAATTTTACCTTTTGCAGTTTCATTCTGGAAGAGGCAAATGTGGTATCTGTAGGTGTGCTTGCTTTGAGAAGTGACACTGTATCTGTACCTAGTTTACAGTGAGAGACCAGGGCTGTTAAGCTGAAAGGAGTCTAGGGACCACAAAGGGAATCATGCTTTGAAGCAAATCAAAGCAAATAAGCAAAGAAACACACAATTGAAATCACTGAACCCAAATCGTCAAATTAAGGAAATAGAAGACTGCAGTGCTGTCTCACACAGTGAGCAAATCCAAAATTCATACACGTGGAAATTCAGGGTCAGTGGCTGTCTGAAAAGAAATAAATTATGTCCAAAAAATAAGTTATTTCTGTTCCTAGAATTCAATAATCCACTAATGTTTCAATAAACTGAGCTGTTGCTCAGGTCTGGCTTGCTATGAGCTGCTACTCAGAAGCCCTATTCCTGCATTAAGATTTTAGGATGTCCCAGATTCCCATCACAATTTCCTTTCTCATCAAGGGGAATGCGTTCCAGTCTGTGAGGAAAAAGGCCATCCATTTTTCATTTAACAAACTTTTATCTACCTTGCTTCTTAAGTATTTAAAGTCACACACTAGGGTAAGGTCACTAGCCTTGTCTCCCCTTTCTGAAAGTCACCCTAAAAAGAGAGTCAGTTCTGTCATCATGCTCCTCTGGGAAATCAAACATTAATGATGTTAGGCAGCAGTAGTTAATAGTGTCTTATTTATTATGCATGAAGACCAACATTTTTAAGAGATATCACTAGCATTAAGTGCAAACATTTTGCTTAATGTCATTGACATTTTGGCAGCAAAATCTTTTAGGCACCTAAAGGAAATTCAGCCTATAATAATAAATAATGAGACAAAATATTGCTGAAAGATGAAACTTAATAGCCTATTTCTTAAAGACTCAGATTTTATTATAGGAATGTGGATGCTGATTGCCACATATACCACACTAATGCTTCCCTTCAATTCTTTTCCTAGTCCCACAGACTAAGAATAAAGTGGTAACATTGGAAAAAAATATGCCACACATTTGGAGTGCTGCAGCAGACATGCCCCTGTTTGTACATTGTAGGAATCCATGTGCAGTTTCCCAGCTGATATCTAAAAGAATGATTTGGTCTGTTTGCTGATTGTGTTTTGAAAATTAAAGTTCCTTATAAAAAATTTATTGTCAAAGTAGAGGGAATGGAGGACCTGTGATTCGTGTGATCCTGGAATCATTGGAGGATTAGGGAGTTTTATTTCTGTCAATGAAATAAAAAGACTGAAGCCCCCTATCATGGGGACAAGAGTGGGTTATGGACTTCTAAGGAGGCCAGCTAAGGAAGGCTAGCTGATAACTCCCCTGAAAAGCATTCTTAAATCCTCCTTAGTTAACTTTGTGGGCATTTGGTCTCCATGAAACATTTGATTTGGCTCTATCGGAGAATGTTCAGCCCGAGAACCAAACACAGGATCTGGTGAACTAGATCACTTGCTTTACTGCAAAGTAATCACACAAAAGAAGAAAGAAATATATGCATGTGCACACACACACACTTCTCTAAAAATATTTGTCAATCTGGTATTATAAAAGCAGACACTTAAATCAAGTTGTTCAAGTGAATCTTCTGGGTTATCTCTAGTAGCAGTGCAGGTTCCACAGAAGAGGAGGCATCTGTGATGATATATCTTGGAAAAAAAGCAAGGAAAACACCTGGGGGAGACATTGCACCCCAGAGGGCTGTACTGCCCTTCAGACAAAATGGCTCGGTTGGGATAACCCTGTGTTTTCAGTACAAGGATAGGAAGGGGAAGAATTAATTTGACATAGGTACAAAAACCTTAGCAACTCTATTTTATTACAGAATAATTTTCTAAAAAGCCAGCATCTCATGCCAATATAAGGAGACTCAATGTTGCTGACAAACATGACAATTGAATTAAGGAGAAGCTTGAGTGATAAAATGGAAGTCACTAATTTCCACTCCCAAGGCACTTAAATTAAATAAATGCTAGTATAAGACTTTTATTTTATTCAAGCATTCATTAGTTTTCAAAGATATGTTGAAAATGCCAGAATGAATCAGGGCTCTGAGAGTGTTTAAAATAGAGAGTATTTTGAACTTATGTTCAAAAAAGAGTGCATTCCCTAAGGATAATTATTGTTCCATCTCCAAAAGGGGAAATTCTCTCACAAGAAAAAATCAAGGCAGAAGGAGTAGGTTAAAAGCGTTAGACCCAGCTCTCATGGCAATTAAATTTTTTATATATATGTATCTATAACATCAAACATCTATATATCAAACATAACACATAAATGTACCCATTACTCATATGCTTTAATTTTTCTGTAACATTATATTGAAATCTCTTTTTCCACTGAGAAGAGTAAGGGCGATTAGTTGCTATCTGACTGGAACTACATAAAATATAAAAATGTGCTTTATAATTTTTTTTGCAACAGTGTTTACAAATTGCATAGGACACAACTACATTTATTCAATAGTGTTGATCACACAGCACAGAGCGGAGATACTGGCTCAAAAGCATAGGCAGGCCAAATCTGATAACTCTGTGACTTGGACTGTCCTGCTTTTTGAGGTTTTTGAGTACTCTTAACTTCAGTGCCTCTGCAGCATGCACTGTGATTCACTGCACCATGAAGTAGTGCCCAAAGGCAGGGATCAGCAATCTCTTGCTGAGGGACCAAAGACTTGGTGAAAGCAGATGTCAAATGGCACTCTGCAAGACTGTGAACTGAGAGATGCTTCATCTTGAGAGTTTCATCTGTAAACATTATCCAGCTCTTGGCTCCTACCGTGTTTTGCACTCCTTCTTTCCTACTGCTTATCTTCCAGTGTTGCCAGAGTATTCGGTAGTTTCTTTATCAAGAGATGGGAGCTGTAATGGCAAGAGCGTGCCATCCCATGGAAGCTCTGTAATAACCATTTGGGCCTCTAGCAAACACCTGGGTCTGCCTCATGTATACCGTGAGAGCACATGTATACTCTGCTTGGCCATCTACCCTTTGTTTGCAACCAAATAATTGCCATGTATTTTCCTACTGCTGCTGCTCCTGGTGCTCTTGGCAGGCAAGCAGTTTGTGATCATTTTGTGATCCTGGAAGGTGTCCTACAGCCAGGACACTTCCATTTTCTTGTCTCCAAATGGTGGTTTTGAACAAGGTAGGCCAGTACTTTATGGAGAGCTTTAAACGTTGCTTTTAGCCTGGAAAAGTGAAGCTTTCAGCTAAAATTGGCCGTGACTCCTGGGTTTTGTGAACCAGCGTGATCAACAGCAAAGTATGGTTATGTGATCACAACTGTGCTCTCAGCATATGTTGAACAGGCCACTGTTCTAGCTGTGATGGCATCACCTTTCCATGCCTGGATCACATGAACAGCAGTGCTGGTAATGGTTGCTACTGATGTATGCTTGTCATTGTCAGGACGGACTATGACACATAATATTCAGCAAGAAAGTTTGTTGGAAAGAAAAAGGAAGCAGCAGCAGCAGCCACGAGCTGCAGTTTACCTCTTAAATACAGCTCTTCAGGCACACGTATACCACACAGATAGGTCAACTCAAATACACAAACTACAATTCTCACAGCTAATAGGTAGATTTTAGCTGGACTTTCTTAGTTCTACTTTCTCACATCATCTCTACACATCTGTCCTTGTTTTCCTTTGTTGTTTATATTTTTCTCAGTCACTCTGTTCAAAATAAGTCTCTATTCTCATGGGAACAGTGTCCTTGTTCTCACGAGACAGTGTTCTTGTTCTCCTGATGTTTTTCTCCTCTTCTCAGGGTGCATGTTACCAGGACCAAGGCCTCCATTCTCAGTCAGCTTTTATTAGGGGTCTCGGACCAGCCGAGATTCCCCACATATGCTGATGGTGAGACTGCTAAGGACCTTTTAATAAACACCACCAGAGACAGGAATTTTAGACTTTGGCAGATTGTGCCTGGATTTTTATGTCATGAAGGAAACTGAAGTGAGAGCTGATAATTTTCAGTGTACTAGGCCAGAGGCAAAAATTCCAGAGGGAAATGGGAAACATACAAATGGATATATCTGCACCCAAAGCCATCAAGGGTGTAACTGAAGTCCTTAAATGCCTTAACTCCTTATCTGGAGGAAGGAAGAGAAAAAATCTGTCACCTCACTTTTTTGTCACACTTAACATTGTGCATGTAGTAGGATAATTCTTAAAAATTTAGGGTCCCTTATTTTTCCTAAATGATTAATTTATTCCATTAAAACAATGAAGAAAATATTTTTTGTTGATGTTGAATCCAAATGCCACCAAATTCAGTAAAATTTCATTTGTTTTCAATGGGCTTTGCTTGAAGATGCAAAGAACCTGAAAGGTGAACATATATTTTAGTGTAATTTACACCTTATCACCTTATTATGCTTTGTTTTACTTCTGAGGTGCAATTATGTATAAAAAGCCTAACTTTTACCTCTTATAAATCAATTTTGGATTTAAACCAGAATTGTAATTCTCATAAATTTTGTCTGTCATGTTAAATAGTATAAACCATGAAAACTGGTCCTAATGGGGTGATTGTGTTTTGTGCCCAGATTATTTATGCTAGTAATAATGTAAAAGATAAGAAAACCCATAGATTTTAAACTGAAAAAAAGCAAATGTGGAATATCATCACAAATAATTTAATGTATAATCTAGGTTCAAAATCTACTCTGAATATCCATCTTAAAAGTAGAAATTTTTTAAATCTTTCAAGTTTTGGAAACAATCTTTCCTATCAGTGATGCCCAGTTTACATTTGTCATGTATCAGAGACCTAAAGACCACCAAATAGTGAACACACGGTGCAGAGTGCTGTGTTTGTATGTAGATAGGGTTTCTACTCTGATGGAACTTCTGTTCAGTGAAGACAAGAAGCACATTAAGAGCAGGGAAGAAAGATTCACAGTAATGTGCACATATGTGTGTTTATCCTTTTCTTCTTATTTCTATAAATAAATACACGTAAATGTAAACATTTTTCAATGTCTTCATTTCTCATAGATATCACTCAGACAAAAAGTCCTTCGACATGTCTGCTATTTCTTCTAATAATGAGATATTTTGTAGTTTTATGCTGGCATCTTTACATGCGTTTTATGAGATTTAAGGTAGGAAGAAAGTTTCTGTTTATTGTTAGCATGCTATTTGATTTTGGTTATGTGGATTTGAGCACAAGAATTGTGGTTTGTTTCAAAAAGGCCTTTGAAACATATTGCTTAACTAGATTCTATTCTTTTTTAGTCCTAAAACTTCAGCATTTTCAGTTGTTGTAACATTGTATCATAAGCATTTTTATAAAAAGAAGAAAAAGAAGTAAAAACAGTAACAAATATATCTCTGCATTCCGACAATAAATGCAGATTATAACGAAGGCACTAAATTAAGTCATCATAGCCAGACATAGGGGAGTCTGGGGCCATGGCTTGCAGTATCTCTCTCAGCAGGTGACACTTGCTAGGCAGGCAGATCTTCCTATGGAGTTCTGATTTGCCAGATGTACAGACTGAGGCTTCATGTTCCCACAGCTCACATTTCATCCTGTGTAATGTCATCAGCCAGCTCTACAAAGCCATGCCAATCTTACAACTGGAGAAAAATTCTAATTGAGGCATGGGTTTGAGTTAATTCTGGGGAAACACCACTTTGAGCCCTTTTATGTAAAGGGGCATAAAATGTTGCTAGGCTTCTTTTCTTTGTGTTTTGCTCTGCAGCTCAACCCTGATTTGAAGAGTCTATGTTCAATGATCACTTAGTCCCTAATACCTTGGAAGCAGGGAGAATGTTGTAAGTGAAATTGAATGGAATAAAGCACTGAAGGGGAAAGGCTGTCAGGAGCAATTGCTTAAAACTAGAAGAATAGACTACTTAAAATAGGATCTTGAGGCTAGAACATAAGATAGTTATTTAATTTTTGGCTTACAGTATCAAACTTGTCATTACCCTTTTAGGAAAAGTCTAAGAAAATTGTTGTGTACATGAAGGTAGCAAAAGTAATTTTATTTGATAGAAGAGGTTGGCATTGGTAAACAGATACATTCATTCAATGCATCGTTGGCCCCAAAAAAGAATGATTGGATTCTGGCCAAAATAGAAGGAAATTCTACTAGGAAAGGGAATTGATCTCAGCCAGATGAATTAGACATATTGTCTGAAAAATGGGAACTTGTCAATTGTGATAAATTATCATTTAAGATCTTTGCGAGCCTTCTAAGAGATCATAAAATCATAGAATCATAGAATCAGCCAGGTTGGAAAGACTTCTGAGATCATCAAGTCCAACCCTTGATCCACTACCACAATGGTTACCAGACCATGGCACTAAGTGCCACATCCAGTCTCATCTTAAAAACCTCCAGGGATGAAGAATCCACCACTTCCCTGGGCAGCCCATTCCAATGCTTGATTACCCTCTCTGTAAAGAATTTCTTCCTAATATCTAACCTAAACCTCCTCTGGCAGAACTTAAGATAGTGTCCTCTTGTCTTACTGATAGCTGTCTGGGAGAAGAGACCAACCCCCACCTGGCTACAGCCTCCTTTCAGCGAGTTGTAGAGAGTGATGAGGTCTCCCCTGAGCCTCCTCTTCTCCAGGCTGAACAGCCCCAGCTCCCTCAACCTCTCCTCATAGGACTTGTGCTCCAGTCCCTTCACCAGCCTAGTTGCTCTTCTCTGGACCTGCTCCTGCACCTCAATATCCTTCCTGAACTGAGGGGC
This sequence comes from Lepidothrix coronata, assembly GCF_001604755.1. Lineage (NCBI taxonomy): Eukaryota > Metazoa > Chordata > Aves > Passeriformes > Pipridae > Lepidothrix > Lepidothrix coronata. The sequence goes on from NW_016690184.1 coordinate 11,693,808, forward strand.
CCAGAACTGGACACAGTACTGCAGGTGTGGCCTCACCAGCACTGAGTACAGGGAAAGAATCACTTCCCTGGTCCTGCTGGCCACACTGTTCCTGATACAGGCCAGGATGCCATTGGCCTTCTTGGCCAGCTGGGCACAGTGCTGGCTCATGTTCAGCTTCCTGTCAGTCCAAACTCCCAGGCCCTTTTCTGCCTGGCTGCTCTCCAGCCACTCTGTCTCCAGCCTGTAGCGCTGCATGGGGTTGTTGTGACCAAAGTGCAGGGCCCGGTACTTGGTCTTGTTGAACCTCATCTTGTAGGAATCAGCCCAACTCTCCAATTTGCCCAGGTCCCTCTGCAGAGCCCTCCTGCCTTCCAGGAGATCAACACTCCCCCCCAACTTAGTGTCATCTACAAATTTGCTGATGGTGGACTCAATCCCCTCATCTAAATCATCAATAAAGATATTAAACAGGACTGGGCCCAACGCTGATCCCTGGGGGACACCACTAGTGACTGGCTGCCAACTGGATGCAGCACCATTCACCAACACTCTCTGGGCCCAGCCCTCCAGCCAGTTCTTAACCCAGCAGAGAGTTCCCCTGTCCAAACCGTGGGCTGCAAGATTTTTCAGGAGTATATTATGGGAGATGGTGTCAAAGGCTTTGTTTAGACACATCCACAGCCTTCCCCTCATCCACAGGAGGGTCATTTGATCATAAAAGGAGATCAGGTTGGTCAGACAGGACTTGCCCTTCCTAAACCCAATATTTGGGTATATGGCAATGCAAACATAATCACACTAGCCACTGGAAACAGAAATGGATATCCATGTGACAAGTGAGAGCTCATACAGGTGATGAGATACATCCTACCCTGTGATGCCTCCAACAGAAATGAAAGAGAATGAGGAAGGAAGGAAGTAAAGCCAGTGGTGTGCCCAGGTTTAGAGGGAGGTCTTGCCTGTCCTCCCACAGGAGGGTTGTTTTCCAGAAAGCAGGTCTGCTGAGTATAGACAAGGATTTACAATGGACAGAAATTGCACCCTACCACAAAGTTTGGATGAAAACACAGAAATCCTGGGCAAGGCATCAGCCTGTCTTTGAGGCACTGAGCAACTGTGGTGCAGAGTGTAGGGAAAGGAAGTGGAGGATGCACAAAGAAGAGATGGAGGCAATTCTTGAGGAGTTACAAGCCAGCATAGAGCCAGCTGCTTGAGACAGCAACAAATTCAACCTAATTCTCAAAAGAAGCAATAAAAGAGAGGATCAGCTTTTGATAAAGCACAGCAGGGAAAGCATATAAGTCATCTGCAATCGATAATTTTGCCATAAGGCTAAGCTACTTCCGTGATAAAGAGCTGGCTTTGATGTCAAAAGGAGCAGGTGCCTGTGGGAGGTCAAAGTTTGAAATGAGATTACTCACAAGGATCAGAAAGATAATCAAATCTGCCCACTTCTGTGGCAGTGACATATCAGTACAAAGACTCAAGTTCTAAATAGCCACAGTTAGGACTGAAAAAGGATAACTGTAAAATCCCGATGAGAGGACAAAAGGGAAGAACAGTTTCTGAGGGCAACTCATTTCCGACTGACTTGAAAGGACCAAGCTCACTGGTCTGTTAAATGGCTTTTGCTGTTCAGTTGAGAGGTAACTGGAAACAAGGGCAGTCAGACCCAAATGCACAAAGAACAAGTCTTGCAGTTTTCGGAGTGGAGTACACAGAGCCCAAGTAAGCACCCATGGCCCTGTGCAATGAATGGAGAAAGTGGACACAGTGACTGGGAAGAAGGCAAAGCTAGTCAGAAGAAAATGTTCAGAAAGGAGAAAGGTATCTTAAATACCACTTTTCTCATAAAATTACCCACATCCCAGAATTGAACATTTAGGTAACACAAAAGCATCCTTCTGCTCTATGGTACTATCTCACCCCTGTGGAGGTGGTTCTCTAACTCCTTTCCTCTCTTAAGAGATCCAGATACAGGAAGAGCCATCTGTTACACAACACAGCACCTGCCTAGCAAGTGTAACATCTGAGTTCAAGAGTTTTGGGTTTAAAACTGCACTGTCCTTGTCTTCAGAGCAGAGACCAGGCTGCTGTCAGAGCAGAGACCAGGCTGCTGTAGAGGGTACGTTCCACTGAAGTTCAAAGCATAGTGGTGAAATTAATGTAGGATTACTGGACCCAGAAAAGAGGGTAAAGAAGGAAATGCTCTGACCTGGTGCTGAATGTGTGCTCATGGGGAACACAATCACGATGTCTTGGAAAGAATGGGCCAAACAGTTTCACCAAAAAAGTATGGCTCAGTTTCACCACCTTGAACTCCTTTATAGATCTCGATGATAAGGATATTTGAATATCTGATTTCAGAGGTGCTCTACACTATACAGACATCTTAGTACAATGTTGAGTTCAGAGTTGTTACAAAATCATTGATTCTTTGTTCAAATCCTCTGGCATTGGTGACCAAAGTAATTCAAGGGCTTACAGACAGAGTCTTGAGGAGTGAATGCCTCACAGCCCTGTGACTCTCAGCCTCTGGTTTGTAGCTAGCACGTGGCATCTAGCCTGTAACTTTCCAGATCAGATCTCTGAATCAGTCTTTGTCTGTGCTAGTACGTTGAACCAGGTTAAGTACAGCCAGGGCATTGCTGGCACATCAGCACATCAGCAGCAGTGGCATGGCAGGGGTGTCTCTGGCCAGGGCCATCTAGTGCTCTCACCCACGATTTCTGAACATAGCCGAAGGGATAACACAAGCCTGGAACTGTCCCTAAAAAGCAGTACAGAGGTGCTTACCTCATTTTGGGGGAAAAGGAATATGGATTTGTACTGTGTCTTGCCATTTGTCAGCAATCTGGTATAAAAGCAGGACTGGTATTCAGACAAGGCTAGGCCTCATCACTGGAGCTCTGGCTGAGCATGAGCCCATGCACACAGGGGTGGCAGAGTGGGTGCTGAATATGCCACAGCGCTAGAACAAGGTTTGTCCCATGCTTGCACTGAGATGACTAAGTGGGCCAATACCCCTTCTACCCTTTCACAGCATCCCAAAGGCAATACAAAGTGGCCTGGAGTAATCTGGCTGAGCAAGGACAGTACCCTGGCCAGCCTACTCAGATGACAACAGCAAGATAAAGTTCAGGGTAAGAGCATCACAACTGTCTTTGGCAGCCCAGAATGCTCTGTTTGTAACTTGACAGGTGCCATGAAGCCTGAGAACATCAATAAAAGCCATATTTCCTTCACCTTTATGTATCTTTTTTCCCTTTTGTAACCATGTCTGCCTGTTTTTTCAAAGACGGGAAAAGAAACTATCATTCACAGCTCATACCTGAACAACAGAACTAACTCTTTCATCCTGAGAAAGAAAGATTACTAGACAGAATCAGAGAGCGTATCCAAAATCCTGTCTCTGAAAAAAGGGTTTTGATACAGTTTGATTATTCTTTTTCCTTCGTGCAGAAACTCTATTTCAGTTTCAGAAGACTCTTTATTTTGTTTTGATTCTTTTCCCTTTGTGTATCTGAGTCAATAAATGTCCAGACTTTGGCACTGATTTCTCACTTTGTTTGTCATGGCAACTGAGTAGTCCCTATTCTTCAGACTCTGATCCTTGTTTCACTGTTTGATGCCATCTAGTAAAGTAAACACCTTTGACAGTCTGGGCTTAATAATTATGTCAAAATTAATACAACATAGTATTATTAACAATTGTACATAGTGACTAATCAACAACATTAATATAACTTCAGGTTGTAGATTTTCTATCCCTTGTTTCAGCAGAGATGACCCCTAATGGATGTTAATATATGTATCTCTTTACCATCTTTATTTTTATATTTATGTACAAGGAATATGTCTAACAAAACATTGGTTTGAATTTTGAATATTCTGTCAATTTCAGATGTTTGCTTTGAATGTCACTTCTGTATTCTGAAAGTTTAATAAGAAATGTATATGTTGCAATATATATTTGCAACATGCTTCTACAAGGAGTAGCTCTTCTATTATCCTTGCCTTCTGAAGGAGATTAGACCAGTAAGTCAGGCCTGCAAATCAGTTATAAATTTAGCAGCTAGAGCCATGCCATTTTCTGTCCCACCACTAAGTGTGTTTGGGGAATTTCCTAGGCAGCAAGTCAAGGTTATGTACTTCTGTGTGGTCCTGTTATTGCCTGCCCCTATTCTCCTCGTGTCTTCTGCAAAAGCACAGCTGTTCCCCTGCCTTTGAAGACTTCTGTTCTCAGCCAGTGCACACTGTTCTCTAAAACCTTATCCAATTTGTAAGAAAATTGCTTCCAGTAAATGATCTCATAGCAGAGTTTTGCCCCAGTTTCATAAATCCTTCTGTAACCTTTCTAGATGCCTTCAGTGTCTTCAGTGTTTGTATCTTCCTCATGGATAGTTTCCGCTACCTTGATTCTTTGTGCTTGGCACGAATGCAGATATCTGTTTAAAACATTTTTAGCACAGGGATCTAGCCATCTGATTCCTATTAACAGTAATGGGAACTGCATGGCTAAGTTAATTACCATGTACTGTGCTGAACATTTAGCACTTAGTACCTTCCCTTTGTTTTCCCTTTAAGATGTTTTCTAGCCTTTCTGAAATTAATGCACTGATCTGGGTAGTGGAGCTGGATGTGAGTCACTAAAAATTCTGCTTAAATGTGTATTTGTTGCTGTGTCCAGTGACAAAAGTGAAAAACCTTTCATGGTATTGCAATTGACTTTGAGTCTTTCGTTTTGATGCTGCTGCAGAGTCATCCACAGAGAAACAGAGGAACAGAATGAGTTGGATGTAGGGTATCACCGCAGGGTTCTCATATGAGGACTCTCACTGAGAGCACCACGGCACCTCTCAAGTTCAAATGCCCATTAAGTACCCAAGTAAGAATACAAATGAGCCTGAGCACAACTCTGCTATAAATGACACAAACATTTCCCTTCTGTCTGCTGCCATTTCCCTCATTGACAAGTGCAGATAAAGGTGGGGAATGAGCGAATTCAAGAGGGTAGAGCCAAGTTTAGCAGTAATGGGAATAACGGGCACAGGTCAGAGACTTTTGGAAAGATCAATACCACAGCAGTAGTAAAGTTTGCATGTGGTCTTGACATCTTAACACATACATTTTTGCTTGAGAAGGAGGTACTTTTTGCCAAAACTGTTTTTGTCTTCTTTGTCTTACAAAGATTTTGTCATTTCCATTTAGATAAGGACTCACTTAGTATGACCTAAATTTTCATTTTGTCACTGTAAAGACAGAACAAAGTTTCTGTCAGAAAGGTAAAAGAAAGCAAAGAAAAAATATGCCACACCCTCTGTTTTATTTTAATTTCAAAATAGAGAAATTTTTCTATTTTTCTTTGCAAACTATTTTTAACAAAGTAAAAAATAGATGAAAACAGTAAAGATGCTAATCAGCTCTTTCAGAAATTATTTTATTCTATTAGCACTGGTTCAAAGCTTCCCAGACATGCAGGCAAAACTGTATGTTGGTAAAATAACCTAATTAAAATTAAGAGCTGGGAGTAGAATACTAGGTGAGTGAAGAGAGAAGGTAAAAGCTCCTTCTTTCTCACTTTTCTAGCAGAAGCAGCAGCAATGAGAGGAGAGGGCTGTATGGATCAAAGATAAGTATTACCTTTTCTTATATGCTGTTTGAGCAGCTTGCCCTTGGATTTTATATGCGAAGCAGGTGATCTCTTACTCCTGCTAGTCTTACATATTTGGTTGTCTATGCCTAAATGTGGATTGTCAGAAGTTCAGGACCGGGAAGAATATCTAGCAGCACAGTTATTTACATCCTCCAGATACATTTGTCTCCCATTTGCTTAGCTATCAAGCAGGAAATATAGAAATAACATAAAACAACTGGCCTCTTGCTGAGATTAATATTCTGTGGTTAGCTTCAAACTGGCATCTCACAGCATTACAACTTCTCTGTCTGATTCTGTTGAACTTCAGATGTTTCTTAACAAGGCACACCTTGTTGATTGTAAAGGCCCTAATAATAATTACATTTAAAATAGTTATAGTCATCACAACTGATAATTTCACACAGGAGAGCTTTTTTGTGCTGCAGTTTAAAAGCATTCTGAATAATGAGAAGCATTCAAAACAGTTAAATGCAAGATTTTGTGTTTTAGAAAACATATTTCATTGAGAAACTGAAGATTTGTCTACTTTTTTTGCTGAAGAGGAGGCTAAGGATCGTTGGTCATGGTCTGTGAATGCTTACCTGAGAAACAGATTTCACACGGCCAGTTCTTTATCTATCAGAAGAAAACCCTGTAATAATATTCAACAGTTGGAAGCTGAGGCAAAACAAATTCAGATTTGAAGCACAGAACTAATTTTTAACACTAATGGTAGTTAAACATAGACATAACTTACCTAGGAATCTGGCTAATTCTCCACTATGAGGATGCTTTATTTTAGGACTGAATGTCCCTCTGAAACGTGTCACAGTTTAAACAGTAATTTCTGAGAGGTTTCTGTGGTGATGTTCTGCTGCAAGTAAAACACAATAATCTTTTGATGGTGGCCTTCCAACTTAAAATTTATGAGTTTCAACAAGAGTGTAAAAATACGAATTGAGTATTTACTGTTCCTAATGTCTACCTGAGACACAGAAAACATGAAACTTTAGATCTGAAATGCAAAGAGCGTATTTTTAAAGGAGTGATGACTCACATGTTCGTAACTGTGGAAATGACAGCTCTTCACTCCCTACCAAAACAAGAAAAAAATGACAAGAACATTCATATTATAAGTCTTTAAAATCTGGCTCAAGAGTGGGTCATTAAAGTCCCATCTAAGTACAGGTTTGGGAATTAAGTTATATGTGCCAACCCTATGGAAATGGGGATAAAAATCCTTGTACCAAAGCAGATTGCTGGGCACTTAGCTTTCAGCACAGCTTCTAGCAAAAACTCCTGAAATCCTATTTCTAATACCTAAATCACAACAGCTCTTTCCCCCCCCCCTTTTTTTTGTCTTTCAGCCAACTGGTCCATTGGTTATGATGCATTTCCTATTGAACACTTGCATCTTTGATAGCCAGGCCAGATGCTCATTTAGAGCGTGAAGATGAAGAGCTCTTTGATAGAAATGTGTACCAGTGCTTGACATTGCCAAAGAATCAATGCCAAAAAAACTTTATTTGTTTAATCCCGGAATCATAGAATGGCTTGGGTTGAAAAAGACCTTAAAGATAATCTAGTTCCAACCCCTCTGCCATGGGCAAGGACATCTTCCACTAGACCAAGTTGCTCAGGGATGCATCCAACCTGGCCTTGAACCCTCCCAGGGATGATGCATCCACAACTTCACTGGGCAACCTGTTCCAGAGCCTCACTACTCCCCGAGTAAGATATTTCTTCATGACATCCAATCTAAATCTCTCCTCTTATAGTTTAAAACTGTTCCCTCTTGTTCTATTACTATCTGCCCATGTGAAAAATCACTCTCCCTCTTTTATTAAGCCCCCTATAGGTACTGGAAGGCTGCTATACAGTCTCCCCTGGGGCCATTTCTTCTCCAGGCTGAACAATCCCAATTAGCCTGTTTTCAGGGGAGAAAGACTCCAGCCCTCTGACCATCTTCATGGCCCTCCTCTGGACTCACTCCAACAAGTCCATGATCTTCTTATATTGGGATCTCAGAGATAGATGAAGTATTCAAGGTGGGATCTTGAGAGAGCAGAGGGGGAGAATCACATCCCTCAACCTGCTGGTCACATTTCTTGTCGTGCAGCCTGGGATGTGGTTGGCTTTCTGGGAGCCAATTGTATGTTGCTAATGTCCAGCTTTTTGTCCACTAGAACCCGAGTCCTATCTGGAGGCTGCACTCAATGAGTTCTCCCAGTCTGTACTCGTGTCTGGGATTGCCCCAGTCCAGTGGGGGAACTTGGACTTGTTTCTTCTCAAATTTGTACGGGTCCCCCTCGATGGCATTCCTTCCTTGTGTCAACTTCACCACGCAGCTTTGTGTCATCTGCAAACTTGCTGAGGGTGCTTTTGATCTCACTGTTTATGTCATTGATAAAGATGACATCGATAAAGATATTGAAGAACACCAGTCCCAAGATGGCCCTGAGCAACACCAGTTGTCACCGGCCTCCACCTGCCCATAGAGCCAGCAACCACAACTCTTTGGCTACATTCACCCAGACAATTCCCTATCCATAGTTCACCCTTATCAATAGTTCACCCTTCAAATCCATGTGTGTTAAATCACCACACCTATCCTATGCCTGATTACTTAAAAAGTTTTTCTGGACTAAGGCAAGTTAGTTGTAAACTATGAACCTGTGAACAACCTTCAGTTTTATTTGGCAGTTTTTAGATCTCCCAGAGGGTTTTCTCTTCCTAGGGGAACCCATGTATATCATTTAAAGAACCTTGGTAAGTCTGGTGGCTTTGAAATTAAACCAAGTAAGCTTGTGAATCTCTCTGAAGAACCTGGCTTTTTTTGGGTAAGAAAATGACACAGGGGTTATATATTTAAGGCACAATGAATGATATTGTTAATATCACCAGTTTTGAACAGAAGTGGAAGAGTCAAACTGCACAAGTTAGTTGCGGATGTTAAAAGATTTTATTCATCATTGGTCTATTTTTTGTAAAATCACTTCCACTTCTTATTCACCTTGCCATTGCTTTCTACAACCAATAATGGGACTCCCTCCCATAAGACACAATGGAATCACTTGGCATTTAATTTAATCAGTGCCATTCTAAATGTGGGGGGAAAAGGTAGATTCCTCAGTTTAGATTTTATAAAGATTGTCAACATTAAGATGAATAAAGCAAAGAAAGAAAAAGGAAGTGAAGAGGAGCTGGTAAAGAGGTGACAAAAAGGTAAAGGTAATTTGTATTTTATGGATGAAATTAAAAGCAAATATTGTGGAAACAGAAAGTGTGTTTAGTATGAACTGAGCCTGTGTTTGGGCGATAGCTGAAAGATAAATATAATGTGGAATTTGGCACAGATAGACAGATGCCTGAGCAGCTTCTGGAATCACTTCCCTTTCAGTATTCATCACATACATCACAAAGGAGCTGTTTGAGGGGCATAAATAAACGTGACTCATAAATTTAACTATGTTAGGCTAACAAGTTGTACTAAACTAAATAAAATAAGAAGAAAAACCTGTTAAACACAGAATGTAGTAGTATTACACAGGAAATGAAATATGACTCACGTCCCCAGCTGGAAGAGAACTCGTGGCTTATCTTCACAGGTTATTTGGTAATAGGTATGGGAGCTTAGAGCAGACATCTGCTAAGCAGGTATATAAATCACTGCAAAACCGAGTAGTGTAGCTGTATTTCCAAAACAAACAACCAAGACACATTTCCATTATATTTTCCCTTGTCTCCCTTCTCTGGTTTAGTTTCTCTATTTTCTGAAGCAGGCAGAACCTGAAGTATTGACCAGGGTGGTGGCAAAGTTCAGCTGCAAGCTGGGACTATGTCCAGCTCTACAGACTTGAGCACATTGTTTAATTTATCTTTTCCTCTATTCTCACATAGCCACTGTCTTTATAGATTTTCTTCTTACAAGGCATTGAATAAAATGCACAAACTGCCACTGGAATGGGGACCAAAACTTAGGAATCCCACAGTTTCATTGCTGAGTGATTGGAGAACTGTAATGCATAAATAGGTTGATTTATGTGGGCATGGTCCAGTGACGAGAAGATGTCAAAACCTCTGATTGTGCTCCTTCTCAGATGTTACATCACAGTTCAGGAAGCAGGTCATGAACTGCTTTAAACCAGAGAGATAGTCATTTATAGAAGATGAAAATCACAGGTCAATGTGATGGTCATCCAGATGCGGTGCTCTTCACAGAAGCTCAGATATTGCTTGGCCAGGACTGAAGGGTGCTATAGGAGGCAGGATGTTCTGCTCTGCTCCCACCCACCTTACCCTGCTCACTCCTGCAAGTGGAAGAGCCTGCCTTACCAAGGGTGTAGAACAGTCCTAAATCTTGCTTGCATGAAACTTGGCAATTGAAGGCCTTTGATAATTGAACTGACCTGCCCTGTTATGCTTTTCATTGAACTTGCTCAATCTAACTGTGTGTGCCGAATAGTGTGTGGAAAACTGCTTAGACAAAGGTCCAGGGAATTTTTTGAGTTTGTTTGTGTATGTGTGTGTGTGTGTGTGTGTGTGTGCATGTGTCTAGACTTTAGCACTTGAACACAATTTAAGTACTTACTCTTGGAGAGATTATTTCTTCAAATTTCCATTCCTTGATCTTTGAGATTTCCTTCATTCACTGGGGCTTTACAGAGTGTCAGATATTTTAGTCTTTAAATTTAGCACAAACCAGAATTTTAAACGTGCAGAAACTCAAAATCATTTGTAGATGCAGCCCTGCACGTTGTCTTCATGAAAGAAGAACTATATTAAAATCTGCTTTGTAACAGGCCAGTAACTTTTGCTTCAGTCCTAAAGGGTCTGCCTCTGTTTCTGCCTCTACCTAACTTTCCAAAAGGAAGCTAAGCCTGAAAAGACTCTAGTTCTAATGAAAATTTGGCTTGAACAACAACTGTGGACTTTGGCCCGGGAGAAAAAAAAAATAAAAGAAATCACCCTTGAGTATTTTGCCAATTGCAGGGAAAAGCTTTATTGCTGGAAGCTTTTTTTTTTGGCTTTTCTTTTAAACAGCACCAAAGTATAGTTAATTTTTTATTGCTCTGACACTTATAGTATATGATTTTGTTTTGTCTTTTTGTTACAATAAGCCTTTCCTTTAATCCTTACTGTGATGATATTAATTATTGTTGTTTTGCTTGGTTATTGTTTGGTTTGCCTACTTACTATTATTTTCCCTACTGCACTTGGAACCCTTTCTAACAGAAGTGTTTTCATAATCCATGAACTGATGTACCTACCTGCATATTTCAGGATCTTCTGCACTATGCCTTATGCAAACTACCCGCAAAAGTCTTTTGCATGTATTTCTCTCAAAAAATCCTGGCCAGTCAGACGATGCAGAGTAGAAATATCACTAGTCATCTTCTGACTATCTTCTCTTAGTAGTTTGTAATGATAAGGGATTGAAAATGAAATTAAGATTCTTTTGTAATTTCATTACCCTGGAAGTGATTTTATAGCCTGCTGAGAATTAAATGTTGAAGTACAGCACAGTGTACAAAATAATTCCTCTTTTAATACATTTTTATGGCCATCAGAGGAGCAGAAGCACAGCTCAGCTCAGAATTAGCCTCTGAATTACTCAGATTTCCAGGTCTCTAATTCAAAATGAAAATTAAACAATACTCTTTTTACCAGAGTAGTTCATCCAGAACCAACTAAGAAAATAATTTTTCATTTTGAAGGGCTCTTACTCAAACCCTTTGAAGGTGTTTTTTTAATTGTTTAATCCCAAAATTGAAAACCCAGAATCCTCTGTAATAAAACGTGGAGTCCCTATGCATTAATTGCATTGCCTGCCCATTACAGCTGATATGCACCAGTTAAAAAGCTCTGATGCTGCACTTAACAGCATAACACCTGAAATAAAATTCACATGGTATACAAACCCAATGAATTTTTCAAGAGGTTCTGCTAGACTTTCAGGTATCTGTATAAATAAAACATTAGTATTTTAGGATTATTTTGATAATTCCACCATTAAATCCTAATGAACAGTAGAAATCACATGTTTGGTTAACCAAGTTCCTGACCTCTGCAGCAGATGTAAGATCAGACAGCAGTGGACTTGATGCTGAGATCACTACAGATGGCAAGAAAGCAGTTGGAAAGGGACAATTCAGCTGACACATGAGAAGCAAAGAGCTGCCTAACTTATTTCACAGGATTTTCTCCCAGGGTCCGTTACAAATCCAAAACAGAAATTAAATGGGTTCTTTCCCTAGTTTATCCCTGAGCTTGCCTATGACTTTCTTCTCAGCAGCTCACCTCTCAAAATCCTCTAGTCCCTTGCCAGTGGTACAGTAGAAATCCCTGTGCATGTGATGGCTCTGCCTCTAATTTCTCAGCATGTGATCCTCCAGTGCCCTCTGGGACACTGTATTGGCTTCTCTGCCCTTGCCCCACAATCTGTGGCAGCAACAGGACCAAGGTTTAGGAGCCAGCTTGAATATGATGTAGGCTGGCAGAGGCACCTAAGAAATAGTTGCTGGCTGATGCTGCTCTGCCCTCTTAGCTTGAGGAAACCATGGAGAGAGCCATAACTAATGTCCTGTCTTCGTGTGTGCTGAATACAGCAGAAAATTCAACTTATTTGCTGCACACTAATTCCTTCTTCCTTCTGTGATTCGTCCCTCCTGTTTTTCTTTGTTTACTCATTTTGGATATTCCTTTTAATTAATTTGAAATGAATGAAGCCACCATTCTTTTGAAACAAATGAAGATATTGCACAATCAATAACATTTACATTCTCTGCTGAATCCAGCATTTTCAGTGTCAGCCCCAGCAGCAGTATCTGCTGCCTTTAAAGTCTTTGAAGTCCCCACAGCTCAGGCTGAAAGCATTCAAAAGGGAGAAAGTAGCAGGTTGGCGGAGGCAAGGGGGAGAGGAAGGGTTTTTTCTTTACCTACAGACACTCTTTACACTGTGAACAGTAGAATTAGAACACTTAAAAAAATAAAGCAACCCATTGATTTTCCCTTCAAAAGAAGCTGCAGCCTATGCCAGGATTATCTGAAAGCCTTCTTAGGTAACAGACAAAGTGTGACCTGATGAGGTTGGAACTGCAAGTGCCCATTTTAGGGGGTAAAAAGGAAAGGGAATGGACTTTCTATAGACCCTATTTTCAATGTTTTAAAATATCCTGGATAGGAATCAAAATGACTCTATATTTTAGGAGAAAGACATGAGAAGAAATGTGCTATTGAACCAAATTGTAATTTGCACAACATTATACTGCAAATTTGTCTTGCTACTCAATTCCTCAAGACAGAGAGGGGCGTTGTTAACTCAAAAAGCCCCAGATGTACAAGGGGCTACTGAGCAGCCTTATTAGGAAAATGGACTTTTTTTCAGAACCATGTTTGAGATTAGATGTTTGATAGAGCAGGCTTGCGAAAGGCAACGAGTGGAAGCTATGAGGTGTTCAGCTAATGCCATGTATTGCAGCCAAGGGGTAGAAACAGCACAAGAGGAAAATACGAAGGCAAACTCTCATTGTTTCTGGCCATATCTTCTCTGAAATCAGAGGCAGGGTACATATGATATGGAGCTTCTTCAGCTAATAAACCCAGAAGAGAGTGGGTGTGACAGAGATTTGACACTGTGCTAAGGTGGTTACAGTGCTTCTGGACCATTGATATATACTCTAGGAGATGTGCATAAC
>NW_016690184.1:11707884-11758135 GCF_001604755.1 Lepidothrix coronata
TGTGCATAACACACCAAGTTCATGAACAGGTCGCAACCTGTCAATGCAAAAGACTTGACAGTTGTTAAAAAAATATTTGGGGCAATATTCTTGAAATAAATTCTGAGAGACTGGAGACCTACTGACTTATTCAAAAATACCAGCTTGACAGCTTGAGTTAGAGGAGGACTAGAAAGATTTTTAATATTGGCACTGTCTCATTTGGAGCTGAAAAACTGATATTTTGTAAGAGTGAACTGAAAATCCAGCTGGGAGAAATATCAGATTGGGTCTGTCAAAATGTTTCATTTAACTCAGTTCAAGAGCTTTTGTGCGATTTTTCTCATTTAGAAACATATTTGTCTGTTAATGCAGTTATCTCCTAAAAGATATTTTGACCAAGAAAAGATATCTTCATGATTCTGAAAGTCTCAAAGTAGAATTTAGTGAAAATTCCCAGCCTTTAAAAAATATTAATGAAAAAGGGTTATTTCTGAGGAAAAGCTGGGGTTAGCTTTATTGGTGCTTTCTAAAAATTCCTTTGTTTCTGGAAAAATTGCAATGTGTTTTAGGCAGAGTAAAGTTGAAAGAAAGCTATCTGCTAGAATGGAGACTGGAACAGGGTCCTTAAGTCAGTAAGGAGCATGCCTTAAAATTAGAGTGTAGCCTGTGTTACTTATCACCATGAATAATTGCATGCATCAGGTAAAAGATAATATGATCCAAAGAAATTGACTGTTGGATACATCCTCAGGCAGAAAGAGACTTTGGTTACTAAGGGCAAAAATAATAACAGATTAACTGTCTCTGCTATAAACAATGATGGCAAGAGCAACTCAGAAAATTTGCCTGACAAGTATATGGGAGTTTACTCCAATATGCTCAATCATATTTCTTTTCAGTGTAAGTGACAGGAAGCAGAGAAACCTCTATACACGTTGTCTCTGGTGCAGTGTTCTATAAATAGGAAAAGAAATAAAAAGAAATAGGAAAAAAAAATAATTTTTCTCTGCCTTGTGTTACGGTATGTGATAATATATGCTGTATCTCTGGATGTGTGTTACTTCCTTGGATGAAAATACAGCAATGAATAATAAAAATTATGCAAGGTCTGTGCAATGAAACTGTTTTTCACCAAGGTTAAGAGTGCTGAACTTCGTACTTATAAAATGGAGTATCTCAGTTTCCAAAACTAGAAGTATAATGAATATAGGAAATGTTCCCTAATACTGCACTTAGGAAACCACACCCTTTTCCTTACGAATGAAAATTCATCTTTCTTTTTGTATTAGCTAGTGCTTTTCTAGCATGATGGTTGAACACTGGGTGTAATGCACCTTTTATAATTTCATTTGAGAAACTGTTTTGCAGTTGAATACATCTTTTACTGCCACGCCATTTGGAAGCCTGTTGTGTTTATTTATTTTCTTAATCTTACCCCATCCTTCCCATCTTTAATCCCTTAAATAACTAAGTCATTAACTTCACCACTTAAGGTTTTTAGTCCTGCTTTATATATGCTATCTCTATGCTTTCTTCTTTTATCACAGCTTTTACTAACTCAAATCCTCTGTCATCTAATTCCCTTTCTAAGTATATCTTTTGTTGTAATGTGATGATGATGGTGCAGATTTAACCCTGTTTCCAAGGCAAAGTGAGAAAATAGAGAAAAACCTTACAGACCAATGGGTGAATTCTGCCAGTTTTAGTTTTCTGCAGCAGCACATGCAATTCCAATATTTATAATTTCTACATTTGAAATTTGTTTTGGTCTACCTGGCTTTGAACAAACTTAGTCCATTGGCTGTGAGAAACCTGCTTAATGAGTTTTGTTATCCACTATCTGCAGCATGTATTTTAATTTCCAACTTTTGATTCATCCTCTAACTAGTGGCTCATCTTGAAGGACAAAAGTTTCATGAGTGAAAGGTAATCCATGTCGGCAGAAATGGATGAGAAGAGTTTCTGCTCTCAGGAGCTCTTTGTAGCTTTACAAAGCCACTGCCATTGCCAGAACTGACATTGCTACACTGCCTTTGTAACATGAGTTTGTACTGGTTTTAACAGGGACCTTCAGTTGTTTCCACTACCTTGGCATGTTTACATGTAATGCCTACATTACGTGCACCAGTACAGGTACCAGAAGCTAACAGAAGTACTGGAAACATGTTGTGGGAGGGGACTTCAGGAATTACAAGGTGGTAACATGAACATTTTCAGTTTATAATCACAAGTAAAGAGAGGAAATTGGCTTCCTTTGAATAGTCTCATTAAATGTCTCTGCTAATGTAACAGAAAACAATGTTTCAGGTACTGTTTGTGCATGAAACAATATTTGTATTAGCACCTCACTGGTATGACATTTTTCTTTGTTTTTTTGCAGGATTGTTTTCTAAAGTAATGAATCATCCATTATGCTCTCGAACACAAACTAGCCTTTTGGCCAAATGAAACACATGCAGTCTTTGTTCAGCCTGTCAATTGCAAAAGGAATTAGTGTCATGTGGAAAAATAATTACTTTCCTTCCTGCTCACATGATATTAAGAGGAATAAAATTTGGCAGGCCCGTTGGGAAAACTGAATTTTTCTTGTTCCTAAAATCTTTACATTTTACGTTCTGCATACTGCTGTGGTCTGAAGGAGCTGAGGGTTTTGATATCCACAACATTTATATTTACCATGCCATTTAATGGAGCTTGTGAGTGCTATGAAATGAGGGTTTTTTTCAGAGATAGAGCATGCTAGCATTGATTTGAAGGCCTGCTTGTTGAAGCTCACCTCAGTTTGAAGTTATGACCTCTTAATGCTGGGTTTATATCTCCTTAGTGTGCAAACTTAACAGATGGTAAAAGTACAGTCATGCCAAAGACATTGTGTGTGCATCTGGTTTGATTATTGGGATCCACATGACTGCTCAGGAGCTGCACAAGCGATAGGGGATTTTAGATTTTCAACACCCAAGGTGACCAGTATGAAACTATCGTTCTTCAAACGTCTTTTACATTTAAAATGAACAAACAATCATTTGTTATCACGTAAAATTAATGTGTGTCTCCAGTGGTGCTCCAAGTGGAAGCGAGATTTTTTTAGAATAAAACCCTTGTTCCCATGCAGTGCCCTGGAGGAGTCAACCATTGAAGTTATTCTAACTTATGAAATCCACCAACATTTTCAATCTGAGTTTTGATCTAATTGTTGTAAAAATGTCCTATACACTAAAAGCTACTGATGACCTTCAAAAGTAGCTAACAAAGGCTTGTTCTCTGCTTTAGCAGATTCAGTATTTCAACTACTTTTCAAAAAGGTACATTGGATTCTTCATATGATTGTGGTTGATGAAGCGACTCTGAGGGATAGCTCTACTCTCATTTGTCCATTTGTTAATACAATATTTTTCTTCAATAGCTAGACAATTTTTTAAAACCCCCAACCCCTATACATTTTCAGATTCCCTAGGGGTTTCTATTGCAATTTATGACCTTTTGTCCTCTTACATTTCAGTTTTGAGTGATTTTTCTCTTATAACTATTTTTATTGTACAATAAGAATTGATTGTTATTATCTTAAAAATATTCCAGTTCTTGCCAACTGTTCGGAAAATCTCACTTCTAAGACTTTAACATTAATTGAAAGATTTCATATTTATTTAATTATATAAGCTTATTCCTCCTATCCATATTGCTAGTGTTACAATTGCTTCTATGATACACATTTGGAAAGCTGAGAGTCTTCTTTGTTCTCATTCTAGGGAGTTCCATAATAAATGTCACCAAGCTGTAGCTCATCCTTGTAGAAATATCTTTGAAATTAGATAATGTTGGACCAAGCTCTTCTAAAGTGAATTAAGATAAGTTATAGGAGAGATTAATTTGGTCCACTATATGCAGCCTAACTTGGTTTTGGGATTTCTGTCCTACAGGTCATTCTTAACCAATATGGCAGATGACTATGACTTCCCCTCTTCCAGATTTGTAGAGAATGGGAGTTATGGTTAGCAGAAGGTTTTTCTGTGTTTTTCCTTCTCTATAATACTCTCCCCTCTTCTCGTAGCAGTTCGATGTGGCGGGATGGGGAACAGTACAACAAAATGTATTGCCTTCTTTGTGTAAATCTAATACACCATATGGAGCTCCATGGCAAAGTTTAAAAATAAGATGGAAAGCAGGGATAGAAAGTAGAAGTACAGAAAAGGAGGAAATGTGTTTTAGATCAGATCAGAAATAGATGGAGAGTCATTATTCTCTACAGGATCCATTTCAAAGCTGTACAGTAAAGAAGTTAGGACACCCTGCTCATGAGTTCATGATAGATGATGAACAGCATGGTCTTTACAGACTGGTGCTGTGAAATCTGAGGCTTGGCACAGCCACAGAGGAAGCAGGAGGGCTGGAGGCATGTGTAGGAACAAGTCTGGAGAAGCAGTAGATTGATTAAAGTTGTCAGAGTTGCCATCACAGCCCTTTCTTTAACACAAGCTGAGCCTGATGCAGGTTTACTGATATGCGCACCACTTCTTTCCACGTCTTATCAGACCTGGAGTTAATGCTGGGCAGAGGGGTAGCTGGCACAGCGAATGTGTAGGCTTACCCTACACAAAATCATCCCACTGCTTCGCAATTTTCAGCTATCAGCAGTCCAGACTTGTTTCTGATGTGAGGAATTCCAGCTGCATTTTGAGAGATGACAAGACTTTTCAGAAGAGGAAAGCCAGGATTCTCACGGTATGCTGGCTAGAAGTGAAAATGCCTGCCTCCCATCTGCTGTCCCCTGTTACAGACTTGTTCTGCTGCCTGGAGAGTGACCAGAGTTCTCCACAATGTGAGGAAGGCCAACAGAAAAGGCACCACTGGTTTCATCAGTGAGGGAAGCCTTGAGTTCTCCAGTTTGGAAGATGGTTAGTCTGATGCTCCCACCAAGTGTTTCCTCTGCTCCGTACAAGTGTATGCTTGCTTCTTCTGCAGCTAGATGCTTATGAGGACAATCACAGCAGTCCCAGGATCCAAGTTGCTAGTGAGAGAGAGAAAATGACAAGGAAAAAGGATGAAATTCAGGAAAGAAACAAAGTTGTCTTGTTAATGGCAACAGTTTAAGGAGAAAACACCATGGTCCAACCAGTAAATGGCAGGTGCTGACTGGGAACAGGGACCTGCTAAGGAAAGCAGCAAATATTGCAATTCTAACTTAAGAAACAGTAAACATTTTAGACAGAAATTGAAGGATTATTTTTATTTTCTGGTGCCATCATCAGATCTTCATGTCCCTTCCAGCCAGGCACACCCTAGCTGTGTAGTTCTAGAAACTACTTTTGTTGCTATTTGCACTACAGAAAAAAAGTAAATACTTTGATTGATCTGCAATCAGATGTTCCCCTTCCACAGGTTAGTGCAGAGACAGTAATGAATGCAGCCCTGATGCTGATGTCAGATAAGAAGGCTTATCAAAAGGATAGTGCCAAAGTGGCAGAAGGGTAAACCCTCCATCTTTCTTTGTAGGATATGCAAGGGTAAAACCTCTCTCTTTCTTTGTAAGATGTTCCCTAGTGGTGAATAAAGCTTAAATCTGGTATAAATCAGAGTGTACTTAATCAAAGAGCTTAAATGACTTAAAGAATTTTAGCATTTTCTGCACTAAGATGAAGTATGGGTCTGTGTTTTAATTTTCTTGTGTGTAAAAAACTGCAGTATCAATAGTCCCCCAAGTTTCATTGTACCATTAGATAATCATACAACAACTTTTTTTTGTTAGCATTATGATTTTGGTTATTGCTACATTTATTGCTTTGTGTCTATTTATTGTGTCTAAGGAGTTCAGACATAGATGCTGTTAACTAATGGATTTCCCTGGTTACACAAGATGGGGCTGTTTTATTGGTTTCGAAATGTGTGCTCTGTATGCTGAAAACTTACAGAAGGAGTTGAAATGTGACTTTGAGCAGAGCAAGAGCAGGACTTCCTGGACACAGAGTTTGTTGGGCTTGTAGAACTGGGAATTCTTGAAGAAGGAAAATGCCTGCTGTTGATGGCTTTTATTAAGTTAAGTTTGCTTGACTTTCTGTAAAAAAACAGATCCTTGTGAAGGGCTGATCTGTGCTGCTGATTTCTCAACCAAATGGAAACAAATCTGGAAACCACAACTCTGCCCACCTCCACCAACCCAACTATACAAAGAAATATAGTCTTTTAAATATAAAACCCTAATGTTTCTGTTGGTGCTGAACATCCTTTGTGCTGAGAAATTACAGCAACTTGGCTGAACAAAACACATTGCCTCCAAGTATCCCTCTCCCTGGGCACAACTTGGCATTCCCAAACGTTTCAACCATCCTCACGTTCCAGTTTTAGCAGGTTACATCCAGCTTTGAGTTCAGTGACTGAAACCAACCTTCTGCAAAACCTTCTTGAAAGGTTAGATCTGTTCAGCAGAGACAGGGATTCAAAGCCTGTTACAGAAATGATCATTCTTTGCCGAGGATTGTATTGATTGAAAAACTTCTTTCTCAGCACTGCAGCATGGTATATTTTGCATTATTGTCATCTCATCCTTTTCCTCACCGTTACAGCAACAGCAAGTTAACTGAGCACTTTTTCATTTCAGACTCCTATTTATTTCTGAAAGAGATGAATGTTATTTAAAATTCCATCCCACTAATGATGTGAAACTAATAGACCTGCTTAACTATGGGAAAACTATAGGTATGGGTATTAAGGAAAAACCCTGAGAAAATGTTTTTTAAATGTTGATTGCTAATGAGATCTAATGATACCAAACAGAGTGTGCTGCTCTAAGAATTCGAGCATTATAAATGTTTTAAAATTCTACTGAAATAAACACCAAAATAAGTTACAGTGCCACTTATTAAGACATCCTTGAGTGAAAGTAATAGGCACCAGGGAGTATTACTTCAGAAAGTAGGCCCAATTACACACGGTGTGTATATATTTCCTTCTGAACATACTTCCTTCCTTTCGACTTAAGCAGTCTAAATTTCCAACTAGTTTCTTTGAGAGTTAGGGCTAAGCAGGACTAAACTTCACATTACAGGTAACGTCAGCTTCCTGTGGTATAAGAAAAAGACATGTAAGGTTAAAATAAAAATGTGCTATCTCCTGTTGCTCCAAACACTTGACCGATCAGAATAAAATGTAGAGAATTAGGAGAGTTAAATTTAGTGATGAAGCACCTTAAATCTCTGATAAATGCTTCAAAAAGTGTTATGTGACTGGGAACCTAATAGTGCCACAACATCCCTGGAGCCAGACAAGGCTTCTGGAGGGATATTTCCAGGCAATGGTTAATGCTCATAGAAGAAGAGGGAAGATCTAACCATATGCTTCAGCAGAGCTTCTTCAAAGCTTCACAGTGGTGCAAATAAAATCCAAATATTGTTGCTAAAAATAGCAGACTAGACCTTCTCAGAGAAACGTTTTTCCCAGTGTGGGAAGCATAGGAAGAGAAGGGCCTTGCAAACCTGGAGATCTGGGATAGCAGACCTCATTTTTTTGCCTTTCAGAAAGCAGTAGCAGCCCCAGGTTTTCACAGTGGTGTCTTAAAAACAATGCTCAGAGGCCAGGGAAGTCTGCTGCTGCTGCCACTGCTGACACCCAAGACACCTTCCCTTCCTGGATCTAGTATGGCCAAATAGGCAGTGAGTTTATTTTGCTGCCACTTACAAACTGTTTTTTCTTTGTAGTTTGGCTACAGAGAGAAGCACAAGGGGAAAACAGAGTGATTTGTACCAAATAGGTCTTGCTTCCTTTTAGACAAACACTTACCTGGAATCAGTCATTGCTGTTCTTCTCTGGTGGCAGATTTCTATTTGGTGTATAGCGAAGACCCATAATTCACAGTTAAGTGTTTCTGTATGACTTTGGGGACGCAAAATATGAATAAATCTCTGACACTTGCATTTCTTAGCATAACTTTTATTTATGTATGCATAGAAGTATTTTAATGGTGTAAGGGTTATAAGGGCTGGAGTTACGCCTGATAAAAACTCCAGCAGTATTTAAATTCCTGCTTATATCCAGAAGAAGTGCACCTTTATTACCATCCAACCTCATACTTCAAGTCAGATTTTAAAGTTAGGGAAGACCTCAAAATCTGCAGTATGTGAAGGATTAATGTAATACAAAGTCTTCTAAATGAATAGGAAACAAAAGAGATTACTATGATACAGCGAGCATCAATATAGTGTGAACCAAAGATCTCTGAGGGTATGGGAAAGATTCTCAGTTATCTCAACAGAATTTGAATAGAATTATGTTTTATATTGAAAAATCCCAAAGTGTCTATTTCCTTGGTGTGTCTTTCTACTTCCTTTCTCATTATTGTAGTCTCTATCCAGTATGGATTATAGCTTTTATGGATGATTCCATTCTTAAAGCATCAGTGGCATTTGAAAATAAAAATTTATATTAAAAAAATTAACAGAAAAATTGTTGCACTGAAATCTTCCTCAAAGAAAATTAAAAGTCCAGGTTTTTTTGATTGGAAGCAACAGCCTTTACCTAGCTGAGCTGCCATAGTGTCTCATGGAAATTTAAAGTTCATGTGTATCAGACACTGGCTTTTCATATATGTTTAAACTTGTTTAGACCATTTGTTGCCTTCTAATATGCCACTGGAGTGTGAATAAGTTTTTATTCTTTATTTTATTTCAGAATGACAAAAAAATTATTGAGATTTTCAACGGGATGAATCTCACTTTTGGATGGATGTGTCCCTGGGTATGGAATCTGAGATGCTTTAGGCTTTGATCCTTCATCCTGCAAAGCACTGAAATAATATATTCTTTCAAAATAGAAGACACCAAAGAAACCAAACCCCCCCTGTAAGACAGGGAATTTCTTAGTGTTTCTCAAGTCAGTGGAAACTAAGAATAATTAATATTTTGTAGGAGTGGGTAAAAAGTAGCAAGAAACTCAGACAAAGAAACTCCTCTGAAATAATCAGACAAAAATTATGGTTTGTAAAGTACAGTGGATATTACAAATATAGAAATCCACACAAGCAATCCTAGAAAAATAGGGCACTTTATGAAAATGCACACTTTCCATCCATGATATAGTTAATGTTTAGTATAAGTTTGTATACAATAGTTCTGCAAATATATTACCTAATTGCTAAAAGTCAAGGCAAAACAAAAGAAGAGAAACCCACTTTCATCTGCTCTATTTTGTCATATCCTGCAATGAATCTTCGGAGATAGACAGATAGATAGATAGATAGATAGACAGACAGACAGACAGACAGACAGACAGACAGACAGATAGATAGATAGATAGATAGATAGATAAATAGCCTGTTTGTGGTTTCAGAATTTCAGATATAGTAAGTGAAGATCCTCCTTTATTTCCTATTCCCAGCCTTGGAATGCCAGCCAGGTAGGCTTAGTTATATTTCTATTTATCACTCCACAGAAATAATTCTGTCATCAGTTTTCTATACCTAAGCGCATGAGGTTTCAATTTTACGTAAACTATCAAGACAATTTCCTGTACAGTGTTGTCACCTCTAATACATTGTTATGGTATTTTGTATCTCATAGCTTGCTAGAGTATTTTGCAAAAAAATCTCATAAAGCCTTTTCTCTCAATGTTTTCTTCCTAAAAGAAAAGCATAGTGTTAATAGTAGCTTGCAATATATCTTTCCAATTCACTGGAGTTTTGCTGTGTCTTCCCTTTTTATCTTTTCTGGTCATGCCTACATTGAAAGAAAAAGAATAATAGCCCTCCCCAACAGCTAAAGTACATATGGAATACAGTAGATAAAAGTTCATTCAAATCCTTTATGCAAGAGAAAAAGATGTACCTTCTGTCTTAGAGACTGAAACATTTGGGTTTCCTATCTGCTCTATTCAGCTGCACTACCAGCTCTGTCTTTTGGTCTGCCCTTTATTCTGCAGTGCTGAGTCCAAGCAGGGTTCAGGTCTCATCTTGGCTTCCTATAATAATGATGGCAACAGCAACAAATAATGAAAAAAAATTGGTGTTCTCAATATCCTTCGAATAATTTTCCCAGGCTACCGAAAGTAGCCAGACCTTTAGTTAGTATACAAAAGCCATTCTTCCTCTTTTTGCTCAAGGCGTTGAGCAATAGATTTTTCTGTTGAAAAACAAATAACTAAATAAAAGATATGCTACATGAAATTTTTGCATAGTTGCTATTCTTGTAATGATTTTGCAAATACTTTAATAATAGAGAATAAAAAAATAAATTCAAGGTAGAAATTATTGGAAGTGTCCTATGACACAAAACCAAGAGCAGTACAAAGCCGCTCATGCTTGTTAGTGGAAAGAAACAGACATTCCTAGGGTTTGACCTATGACATTGCTAAGTAAATAAGCATATAAATTAGGTTAAATCAATTGTGCATTGTAACTGCTCTTTTTCTTCACAGAAAGGAAAATATTTATGTGAATAACTCACGTGTAGACCATTATGTGGAATACTAAATTTGCACACATATCTCATGTAACCTAGCCAATCAGGAGGGGTACACAGTTAATATATTGTCCATCACATTGTGCCCTGCCTTGAATGATATATAATGATTTAGTGCCATTGGTATAGGATGAAAAAAATGAGTAACAGAACAAAATAATAAATCCTTTTAAGGAAAATAAATGACTGCAATCTGCCTGGTATTTAATTCTAAAAATAACAATTTTCATTTTACTTTCCGTGAAAAAAATTTTGAAATAGTGAAATACCTTGAAAATTAGAAATGCTGCATTTTTGCTGGCTCTACTAACAGTCACGTAGTAAGAGAGTTGATAATATCACCACAGGTTAAGGACTTCCTTTCATCAAAACACAGGCTTAAATTCCCTTTAAATTTGCCAGGATTTTTTTCTTTGTCCCAGGGCTAAGATTAATTATATTTCTGGAGTAGTATGCCGTGTCTACAAATTTCAATACAAAAGATAAAACTCAAGAAATCCTGAAGTATTTCTACATTGTTTTGAGGTAAACTGCAATATAACCAAAGTGAGTTAAGGCAGTATAAAAATGAGTGCTTAAGCTGCAAAGTAAATACACAAAGAAAATAAAATCATATTATCAGTATCATTATATACATTAATGTATTTAAAGCAGATATTTTGCCACCTGAAAATAAGTTGCCAGTTTGAACCAAATTTTTCTGAAAACAGTCTCTCTTGGCTATACTAGAAATATATTAGAACTTTAGAGTGAAAGAGTAAGATTACATTGTGTCGTCTTCCCTTTAAAGTTTCTGAACTGATTTTATGTACAATAGGATGGAGGAGGGAAGAAACTTGAACTTGGAAATTTGCTTATTTTCTGCTTAAGAAAAGAGAGAGCACATGCATAAATACCTCCTCTATACTGTGTTTTTTTTTCTGTCAATAGTAGTAGAATTTCCACTTCTGAGCTTGATGGCCCATAATCAGTTTTCATCAGGTGACAGATTCATGTTTTCCAGCTGTATGAAAGTGTCTGACATAAATGCTTGTTGCTTCCATAGTCTCATTCTTTCCAAAAAGTGCCTGTCACAAGAGAACTTCAGGCATCAGAACAGCTTTTTTTTCCTTCTTCTTTGCTGCTATTCTGTACCACTGCACTGTCTCATTATACCTGTACAAGAAAGGCTATTATCCTTCACACGTTTAGCTGCTGATCTAAATGAAAGTACATTATCTAAAGAGTTGAATCAAGAAGCATACAACTAAAACTCATTTCAGTCTGATCTGTATTTCTTGGTGCTTTAAGAGGTTAACAGCTTCCTATGAAATTACTTTATTCGAGGGTTTTCACCATAATTTGGTCATAATGTGGTCTAGACCTAATGGTAATAAGAACTTACAGAAAATCTGCAGTTCATTTTCATTCTATGTTTCAGTAGAAAAACATGTCTTTTCTAAATAATTCAGAAAGTGCATTCAGAAACAATACGCACACTATCAAGGATAGGTCTAGTAGGGAATTTATCTAGCAACATAAAGTGAGTATTTCAAATACTTATCATAGCACATGAATATTAAATGTCATCCTATTAACATTAAATGGTCAGTTAGTTAAGTCCCTGCATATTTACATCAGTATTACTGGAAATAATACACAAATGAAGTTCTTTTTTGCTGTGCCTTTATTTTTCACTCTCAGAGGATCTCAGTGGCATGGTAACACTATTCTGTCTATGCCAGCATATGTTATTATCATTGTGGAAGATCATTTTGTCATTAATCCAGACTTCTGGAAAACTTCAGAACAGGAAGAGCATGTCATGGTAGAAATCAAACAAATATATCATCTTAAACCAACAAAAGTGGAATTCAAGTATGCGTGCTGTATTTCCATTCTACACCCTGTTTTCTGGTTGTGATTCTAACATTTGTACGTGATGGAGGCTGAAAACACTTAAGTGGCTTTTGAAGGAAATTAATCATATTTTACACAAGTTTGGGGTATTTTTTTTTCTTTCGTGGTTATAATTTAACCTGTAACAGCTTCAATGTTGCAAGTAGTTTAAAACAAAGAAAGTCCATTGCAATGCTTTTACATGTATACAAAATACATTTTCATTTTCACCATAAAGATTCTGGAAATTTATCCAAACCTGATGTATTCTTAAAATAGGCCAGGCATTTTTTCTCTTCAGAAATCAATAAAGGGGCTTATTCTTCTGTTGAACCTCTCTGGTTATCCACTTTATTTACAGCATTCATACCTGTTTAACACTGCAGTATATTAAGCGAAGATGAATTATTGTTAATAGTCTTCTCAAAAAGCAGGCACCTCCTACTTCAGCATGGCAAAGAAAAGGTTTTGAACACAGATCCTTACCTTAACATAGGCCTGAGCCACTGAGCCACACAGAACTGCGAAGAATAAGGGTGAAGAGAGACAAATACATGAGCAAGCCAACCAGCAAATCTGAAATGGCTATAACTTCTGTAATGGCTATATTCCATGAGTTCCTGAACTACATCTTTCTTTGCTGATGGAACTGCAGCCAGAAGAGTGGCCATCATGTGACTAAGCCTAGACAAAGTATAACGACTGTAGGGTGGTTAAAAATCCTTTGTGTGCATGATGTAGCATGCATGTGCTGGCCCTAGAGAACAACTGTCTGCTAGATGGATGCTTCAGAAGAAAATTGTTCAGTCAACATTTATACATGTTCCTGAGTCCAAGGCAACCTTTTGTGTGCCATCTTCAACACCAAATTTTTTTGATTTATGGATGACAACTCTATATGTGTGACTTGCTTTGAGCAACCTGGTCTATGTGGAAGTTTGGAGGGGTTTGCAGAGGGGTTGGAATTAGATGATCTTAAAGGTCCCTTCCAATCCAAACCATTCTGTGATTTTATGATTCTATAACTCTATCTACCAAGTGGATAGAGTTATAGAATAGTAAGATGAGAATAACAGTGCTGGGTGTTATTGTATCCTTATAGACACAGGTGAGGGATCTAAACTGGGGAATCAACTTTTCTTACTCTCTGAAGTATGTCTTTTGTTAGAGGCACCTGAACTTGCACTGAACAAACTGGTGTGGCTCTCCAGCATAGCTCAGGCATTAGCTCAGGTCTGGGAAGCAGTGAAACTGTGTTATCTCAGCGTGCCACCCTGGGGAGAGTGCGTCTGGCTTTCTTGCTTCCAGTTTTGGAACAGACTTGGTTGCTGCGAGCTTGGGAATCTCTGTGCCACAGATGTTTGCATGCCATGAAAAGCAAATCCAGCCTATTATACTTCATACATCAAATCTGACATGCAGTTGCTGCCCTTATTGTCATGTTAGTCAAAACTATAAAAAATTGAAATTTACTTACTTCATATCTTTAGTCTTTCTTACTTGCCAGACTCTCCGGTCTCCTCTTTGATCTGTAGCATAATGCTTATGTCTGTGCTGCAAACTACATTCTGTGTTTTGAACTCTTTCTCCACTCGGGACATCTGCCTCTCACTTTTAGGCTGGGTGCTAGTTCAAGTTGCTGTGCAGGCAAAAACTTTCTAGTGAAAAACTTTAGTTTTCTGCTTTTACAACTATCATTTTCAATCTCAAAGGCTGAAAGTGTTCATTCATCTGATGCAGTCAAAGTTCCTTCCTTTCTTCTTTCTTTCTTTTTTTTTTATATTGTCTCCCTACCTCTCTGTCCAGATTTGTCTCCTTCTCACTGGTCCTTTTCTTTCCACTTTTATCTGTCTGCTTTTCATTGGTCTGTTCTTAATTTTATTTCTTTTTCTACAGATCTTCAGTTTAAAAAACCACACCTCTAACTCATTCCTCTCAAAATGTATTCAAAGAAATATCTTCATTCCTCATATTTCTTCAAGACCCCTACAAGTGGGTTTTGTTTCTGAGATTTTGGATAGATATTTCATTTCCATGACAGTTATAGATATTTCAGGGTTGATATCACTGCATCAGAAATATAGCCAGTCCAGACTCATAAATCAGTATTACTAAGGTGTATCTGAAGAACTGAAACACTTTTATTGCAAACATCAGTGAAAATATGGGCCTCAGAATTGCCCTGGAATATGGATGAGTACAAACCATTTAGGAACAAATATTCTGGCTGATAACTGACAGCCAGCCAAAAGCAGCCCCTGATAAAGATAAATAACCTGTACTCAGGGAAATTTTTTGCATCATTAAACATGGTGAGCATATTAGCTAGCAGGGGGTGGAGCTGAGTCCCTAAAGAGATAAATCTAAATTATATGCGCTGCAGTGATCATAGCAGTAATGCACCATCTTGGCTAACTAGCTGACATCAACAGGGAAGGGAATTTCAGATTTAAATGAACCTAACTGAAGAGCATTGCAGTATGCATACAGATTAATTGGAGCACATTCATGAACTTTTTAGCCTTTTTCTGTGGTCTGTTTTCACTGATGCCAAAGCACAAGGAGTTTAGACTTTTCTTGTCAGTTTCTGCATTATTTTTTACTTTTGCTTTCTTATGTGGTTTGATTAAATACTCCTTTATTTGCCTTACATTAATCACCTCATACCACAGTTGTATCAACTTTTGCCAAAACTTTAAAGACGGACAGGAGAAGTTTAGTGGCATTTTACTGTAAACAGGAATGTCCACTTAGTAATTATATACCTAATATTTCAAAAAGGGAGAACTCTGAAATCAAAGCAAAGAAAACATTTAGTTACACAGACACATCTAAACAATCAAATTAACCTTTGCTAGAAGAACATAAATTGGATTATATAGTTCCCTTAAAATGAATGAAGTGTGTTTTTAAAAGTATATTAGGTGTATTTTCTTAGGATAAGGAATGTCTTAGTAAAAGATGTTTTTAAATATTTGTCCTTTTTGTTTTCCGAAAAAAGTTTGGGTTCAAACTGCTACAAGATGCCTGAAGTAAAAAGATGAATATTAATTGGTTAAAACTGACTTGGTGTAACTTCCAGTTTTGTATTATTAATTGGGTCCATTTATTTCCTGTTGGCATGGCAAGTAAGGAAATAAACTGGACGTAGCAAACACATTTTTTAGTCAAAATCAAATATGCATTTTCATGAATAATTGCTCTCAGGTAGTTATTGTCCTGCTAATAAGTAATATTTTCAAGAGGCTCATAGATAAATCAGCAGTTATCCTTCTTGTATATAAAGATCCACTTGCTAACATTTAAGTGTATTTGATAACGTGGCCTGAAAGAAGCATCAGAGTACAGAAATGTGACATGCAAAGGGCAGTGCTTTTGCTCCATTCCTCACCTGGTCTCTGCTTCAGGTCTGTGACTGCAGCTAAATAACTCCTGTGTGTGCTCCTGGCCATTAGACCTGTGGTACCTAACCATTCATCGAATTGGAATTGTCTCGCCTGTTTCTCCCTACGGGGAAATGATGATGAAAGGCAGGAATTGCTTACTTTGATGGTAGCAAGGAATTTTCTGGCTAGCTCCCTGTGAGGCTTATGTTCTAGCTAGGAGGGCTGCATCTGAATGTAGTAAGTCTGTGGCCTGGGTACATGGTTTAAATGGGCTGCTGCAAAACAAGTAATTTCAAAAGCTTTACTAGCGGCCAAAAGGGGCTTGTCCCTTAGAGGAACAAATGAAAAACAGCAACTAGCATTTTACAATGTTGTTGCACCCTGCAGAGATACAACTTCTTAGAGTGGCTGTGTGGCAGTTCATGGTATTTAGCAAATAAGAGGTATATCAAGAGAGATGATCAAGTACACTTGCTAGATGAATTCCCCCTGTAAGGTAGCAAACAGAAAAATTACAACTTGACTGTGTGGTGAAATCAGCTTAGCTGTCTTACAGAACTGGGCGCTCAACAGTGTGGATGAAGGACAGAAAATCTCTTGACCCCACGAAAAACTCCAGTTTCAAGTCCTGATTCTCCAAAGCATCTTAGCATATACTTTAGCCCTCCTGGTATTGCTTAAAGCTGAACTTAGGTGTTTTGCTATCCAGGGGCTATACTGAGGAGGTAGATAGCATGAACTTTCTGAAGAGTTTACCAGAGCATTTGTATGCAGGAGATTAGCAAGGAAATGATAAAGAATAACTCCTACCTTGACTATGCTTAGCTGTAAATAAAATGTAAGCCTAGGGATAAGGGTATTGTTCTAGGTCTTCCTATCAGTGCTGAGAGGTATGACACCGAGTTTCTGGGTGCAAAATGTTATGTTTGTGCAGCAACTGCAAAACAGGGATTTCATATCCAAATTTTCCATCCAGAAGCATTCTGACCTGGTTCAGTAAATCAACTGGTTTTGATGCTGAATCACAAAGCTCCAAGTGAAAGACTTTGATTAGGTAGTCTTGGTAGAAAATTTTAAAAAGCTCAGCAAAATGATGTTTTCATAGAGTTCTCAGTTCTGTCACAATTTGGATAAATTTTTTTGACCACTTATGTATTACTTACACAAATATGAATGATTCAGTCTAATCTCTAAAAATAATGACTATTGCCATTGCTCTTTGGAAGCTTCTGGATTTAGAAAAAGAAATGTTCACCACATTCTCTAAGCACTGTTTTGTTGTAATCAGAGATTAAACGATTTCATAAAGCTGCAACCTTTTCCATTTAATTTTATCTGCAAATAGGGTGCTGCAATTGGACTTGGTCAAAGCTTCTGATCTGGAACAATGTTTTTCCAGGTTGGTCCTTCCCTTTACCTGTTGCTCTCAGAGGAACTGGTTCAGCAACATGCATTAGTTAGGGTGTAGCTAGTTCTAAGGTTTGAACGATACTTTGATTTCTGTACCTCTAGTCATGTGTTTAAAGCTACAGACTCACTTATATGATAGATTGAATTGAAGATTTGTCTTCCTCCCATGTAGCAATCCGAAATTCGGATATCAGCAGAAAAGGAATTTATGGGATTATGTAGCAGGCCGTGGACAACAGAGGCTGAGAAAAATTCCATCATCTGAGGACCAGACAAGACCTATTGATATTCAACCATGTTGATTGGCCTGTCTTCTGCAGCAGGAAAGACTTTGTGATGATGTTATCAGACCACGTTGAAACCCCTTTGTTCTCTTCCCCCCTATGTAATCCTGGTTAATCACTTGTTAATCACTTGTGTTAATCACCTGTGTAACTGTAGCAGAAATTTGTGTAATCCCCTAGTTAACATAATCCCTCCCCTGGTTAATATAACCCGTCCTCCTCATTAATATGTCCTGCCCCCAAGATCCTTAAATTGCATTTCATGTGTTCAATAAAGATTCCAGTTTTCACCCCCAAACCTGGGATCAGATAGTTATTGACTTCTTCACTCCTACATTCATTTGCTCCTTTGGTCTTTATCTTTGGCTCCTTTCTGTGGTTTTTTTTTTCTGTTTTCATGTTCTTGTTTTGTTCATGCTTTCTGCTCTGACTTTTCTGTTCCTCATATCTTCTTTTATTCTAATTTCACTCAGAAATTCCTAAGAGAGTAAAATAACTAAGACAGAATAGTAAAGTAAAATCAACTTTAAATATGACAGCTGAGCAATTTCTCTCTGATTGAATATTAGGTTTTGTAAGACTCAGAAAAAATTTCACTGTACAAAGAAAATCAAATTCTCTTGAAGTGAGTAAGAAAATTTTCTACTGACTTCAGTGGGCTCATGTTTAGGGAGTACTCTGATATTCCTCCTCAGTTTTGGGAAGAGTCTAGTAATTTTAACAATGTCATTTAAATGCCCAGGGGAACAAAACCAAACCAAACCAAAACCAGGACAGTGCAAAATATTTTATTCCTTGTGTTCTCTATTCCCATAATTTTGCAATAGCCATGATCATGTAAGATCCAGGGAGGAAAGATTAGCCCTGCCACCCATTTATTGAAGGCAAAAAATCCTTTGATATGTTTCTCTCAAGCTGTGAGTTATAAAGCTTTGTGAAAATAGAGTAGAAAAAAAACCAAACACGCTTGTGATAAAATTGTGAGTAAGCAGTTCCATACAGACTGTCATTTTCTTTCCTAATTGCAAATGCCTTCTAACACCTTTCCATCACTTTATTCAGCATTTTTAATAACCAACAGTGAATGTGAGTAAATCACATTGACCTTTAAGGTCTATATATAGATCAAAATAAACACACAGAGATTAAACACGTTGTTGCTTTTACTGCAGTGATATGCAAACAATTATATACCAGGTCAGTCTAGGGCACCACTGATATTGCTTGCCAACCAATTTATTTGTGAAACCTCTGACCCTTTTTAATGTGTTTCTTCAAAGAGGGAGACCTAAGAGGCTCTTAGGTATGACTGATGGAAAATTGCCATTTTTTTTTTTTTAACTAGAAAAAGATTTTTATAATTTTTTTTAAATTTACTTATTACTTAAATGAAAGCTAAATTGATGGCAATTTAAAATTTTCTTGGTGATGATTTTCTGAGATATTTAAAAACATAAAGATTTGCATGCAGAGAAAATATTAAAATACCACACTACAAAGTGTAAAAGACTTTCATAATTTTTATCCACTTTTCCATTGGCCATAGAAGAACATGTTTGTCTATTCTTTCAGAATATGCTTTAGGATATTGTTTTTCTTGAAAATGTTGTCATTTTAACTAAAATAGTGTTTAGGCATGAGATAAAGTGGTTATTTAAAAAAAAAAAGGCATTAAAGTGATTTACTTAAATTGCTCTCATTTTTATAACAGTTAGAACCTTACATTTGAATCATCAATACATGATTCAGAGAGGGGAAAACAACTTTAGACCTGAATATAAAACAGTGTAAATCATGACAAAACATTAATCTACCAGGGTTTAAAGCCAATTATTTTTTTAATGCTGTCTATCCTCAGTAGATCCTCAAGAGAGGTACACACAATACTGATTAAAAAATACTCTCATTAGGATTCAAAAAATGAATTTAAATCTTTTAATGTCAAGTATTTCTAATGATTTCTAAATTTAATTAGTGAGCAGCATGCTTGATATCAATGCATTTTTGCATATGATTGTATTCTCCAGGAATGATAAAAACTAAGGTCGGCTAAGGTGAATGTATTGTTCAACTTCCCGGAGAAGGCAAAAAGTACAAAGATACATGCATTTATTGTTTGATTCTTCAAAAGTTGTCATGAAACCATATCTTTTCTTGGTACCCAACCATTTTCAGTTGTAGCTCTTGACCTTTGTGCATTATTCATATGAAAGCAGAAA
This sequence comes from Lepidothrix coronata, assembly GCF_001604755.1. Taxonomy (NCBI): domain Eukaryota; kingdom Metazoa; phylum Chordata; class Aves; order Passeriformes; family Pipridae; genus Lepidothrix; species Lepidothrix coronata. Next base: position 11,727,486 of record NW_016690184.1, read on the forward strand.
TACAAGCAAAACCATGTTTGCATTTACCTGCTCTCCTCTAATAGGTCATTTTGTAACTGACTGAAATTTTACAACATCTTGAGCAAGATGATTTTTCTGAGACAAGCATGAATTGTCCTGTTTTTGTGCTTTTTTTTAAAATATGCATTTTCCCTAAGAAATCAATTTATTATTGCTGATCATGATGCAATTGTGGTAGGCGGTTGCTGATCCCTTTTAAATGTTGGTAATAAGAGCCAAACCTCTGAATGGTCCACAGAAGCAGGCTGAAGTGTGTGAGATGATAAAGTGATAGCAAAAAGCACTTGCAGTCAGGAAAAGGAAACCATGATCCCACATTGCCAACCACACATTGATAACTGGCACCTACTAATAAATTCAGCAGGCTCTGAAGGCTTCACAGAAGCCTGATGACACAATATAAAAGAGACTTCATTTGTTCTGGCTGGGAGATGAGTTCATTTGTCCAAGGAAATTTTTGTAGCCTGTCTGAATGGCACTAGCACCTTAGTTTTGCATATATTAAGCTGGAATGGCTGTTTATAACTAAGGTGCTATTCTCTAGGCATTCATAACATTCACTGTTGTACAGACTAAGAAAACAGGAAAGGCAGCAGGTTGCTCCGAAGGAATTTTTGGGCTCATGGCAGTTGCTTCTGTCTGCACCAGTTTGTGGTTGGTACCAGTGTTGGCTGGAGCTGCTTACCTGGTGTGCCGTGGGCTTGGGCCAGCCCAAGGGTCTTGAACATTTTTCCTTCTGATGTTTGCAAGCATTGATGTGCTCGTTTAGCCCTGTGGTTTGCTACAGGTATATCACACTGCACCTAAGGCAAGACAGTAATGTGACTGGCCTGTGAAGGGTGGAGTAGTTCTGCAGTTGTGGAATGGGATTTCTAGGGTCTCTTGAAGGAATATGAAGCTCTAATGAGATGACAGATATCACATGATGTTTGATTTAGGTTGTTCAGCATTTTCTAATTATTGCCTTAGACATGAAAAGCTCATGGTGAGGTAGTAGCTGAAGACATTTTCTGCATCAGAGGCAGGTTTCATCTCACTATACTGATCTTAGAAGCTCAGCATCGAGTCAAAATTCATTTCACCAACTCTTCTTGGTAGTCCAGGGTGAGGAAGAAGCAATCACAGAAAACAGTTCCTTCCATTTGTTTTAAATTTTATTCTGGTGTGAGATGAATGATTGTTTAATCTCTTCCCCCTTTTTGTTGACTACAGGGGAAGTAAAAAAGACCACCTTAAAACATGTATCTGTCTTTCAGATGACTAAAACTACGTGAGAGGAAGACTCAAGGGCTAAATGGGTTATTATATCTCTCCTTGAAATTACCAGATTTGTTTCTACAAAGTATATACTACTTGTAGCAGCCAGTATTTACATTGCCTTTGTTGCATATCTACCACACTGGTCACGGAACTACTTCCCAGATCTCTTTCATAGTTCACACCATAAACATTCCTTGTAGCTCTAAGCTTCTGCCTACATGTCAGATTAAATTGGGGTGAAGAGGCAATTAGTGTCAGGAGATCTGAGTTCAGAATTTTATGCCATAGTGAGCTCAACTGTGGATTCAATTGTGGAAAACAGGCTAAGTGTTTTGAATGGTATTAATACCTAATTACACTTACCTAATTACATTTTAATTAGGATGAGTAGCCAAGGGTTCAGTATTCCCAATTAGGGGCTTCTGTCCGAAGGCTTTGACAGTTCTTTGGAAGGTATTGCACAGGGAAATTTCATTCTATTTTGGTTCATATAGCTCATTCCTGTCATTTTGTGTATAGATAGACTAAAAAATTACTCAATTTTAAGTGTACTGTAAATTCTGTAAGTATGGATTGCATTTTTATTTCATTCCTTTCTTCACAAAATGATTTTGCTGTGGGAATGTGTCATTGTTGGGACGGACTACGACATGTAATATTCAGCAAGAAAGTTTATTGGAAAGAATAAGGAAGCAGCAGCAGCCACGAGCTGCAATTTACAGCCTCTTAAATACAGTTCTTTTGGTACAGGTATATTACACAGATAGGTCAATTTAAACACACAAACTACAATTCTTACAGCTAATAGGTGGATTTTAGTTGGACCTTCTCAGTTCTACTTTCTCACAACATTTCTGTGCACCTGTCCCTGTTTTCCTTTGATGTTTATATTTTTCTCAGTCACTCTGTTCAAAACAAGTCCTCATTCTCATGAGACAGTGTTCCCCGTTCCCACGGGACAGTTCTCTCCTGCTGATCCTCTGCTCTCTCAGGATGCCTCAGTACCTTGTCAGGACCAGGGCCTCCATTCTCAGCCACCCTCTCGCTCCACCTCAGGGGCTCGGTCCAGCCAGGAATGTGTTCATAGACTGACATTCTACAGAATTTTTACAATGATTAGCATGAAAATAAAACACAGACTGCATTGCCTCTGCATATATTCCAGAAAGGATTGCAGTAAAGTCTATGACTTTGACCTATTCAATGTTTTCAATTTGGTGTGTTAGCCATTTTCAATCTCCTCCATTTCTAATTTTGGTACTTTGTGAGGAGGATGTAAAATACTTGGTCCATCAATATATGTAATAGTGAGAACGTCAAAAATGCTGATGTTAGTGAACAGAAAGATAGCCTTGATGGAAATCTGGTCACCTCCAAATGTGCTTGTAGTCTAAAAAATTGTATTGCAAATTTTCATACTTATTGTCTTCCTATTTCTTTCTATTCAGATTTATTAATTTTATTTTCTTAAGAAGTTGTCTCCTTTTCTACTTTTAGTATAAATGTTTCTCATGTTAGACTGTTATTTTAAATACTAACATTAATAAGAATAAAAGTTCTGCATTCCAAAGCTATTACTTTATCTACTTCAACAGAGACCAGTAACCTCTTTTATGATACTCAAATGTTTCCCTAGTCACTGCTTAATGTATACTTATACAATGATTTCCCTGGGACTGCTTACATGCTTAGGATATAATACGTGTATGTACTGAATATTTCAGAATTATTCCTCAGTTAAAAATAATTTTAATCATATGCAAGTCAGGATTAACTTATTTCTAACTTTGTATATATACCCCAGATTGTGATGTTTCATGGGAATAAAATATAATAAATCATATTCTTCAGATAAGCAGATATGATGACTCAAAAGAGACAAAGTTTACACATCTGTTGGATAAAGCACTTCCATGTTTATACAGTAACTTTCCAAAGAGGAAATGTGCTTTAATCACTCATGTTTTTATTTCTCTGCCTGATGTTCCCAGAAGCAAGTTCTTCTGGGCATCACATTAAAGCATTAAGAGATCCTAGTCAATGCTGCTGCAACATCGTTCCCAGCCATACTCTGCCTTCTTTTACTCAAATAGTGAACAAATCAAACTGTGATGTCTAAATTCTCATGAGAAAGAGAGTAGCGAGAGCCAAATCTGAGTCCAATTAGAGACCAAAGAGAAGCCACAAATGCAAACATAATCTGGTTACCACCCTATAACTGTGACTTTGCAGACTTTCCTGGATACTCTGTTTTGGATCGTTCTGTCAACGTGCAGATGTACTTAATCCAGGATCTTGCTATTTAAAATAAAACAAACAAAAAAAGTTCATGGGATTCTGTTAAAGAGGTATTGGTAAAGCATAATGAGAAAATACAGTACAAAGTGGGATTCAGTCAGTTATTTTGGTTGGTTACATAAACCTAAATGCTAAAAGCTTCAGACAGAATTTAAAAGTTTCCATTTGATACAGAGGGACAGAAAGAATAAACACATTGTTCTCCAGAAAACTGCATAGAAGGATCTTTAATTCTTAATATCAAGGGATTGCAATGGTAAAAGCCCTTTGCACATTTGCTCCTTCTTGTTTGTTTCATTTTCTTCAGCTGCTCTCTCACATATATTTTGAAAGGATTTGTGCCAGAATATGTTTGTAATGACGTAAAGGCCATAACCTTTTCAGTACCTCTTCATGGGATGTTTGCCTTTAGTTATTTTCACGTTCAGTATCTGAAACTTCATTTTTCAGTTTTAAGAGAAGTAACTTCTGTAAATGCATTCTAATATCTTCCCCTGTATCCCTGGCCTACTAACAAAATTTTGGCACCTCTGTTTTGACTTTATAGCAGAATCTCAATGTATTACCTAGGACAAGAAAGCTTAAGGTGATTACAGGAAAGGTAAGGTTGGCACTTTTATATTAACTGCCACTCAATAACATTCCAAGGGATCTCATGCAAGTTTCTTATGCAGAAATTTGCATACCAGCTAAGCACAACACTTTCTTACATAATTTCTTGGTCTTCATACTTTTTGTATTCAATTTATGTAACATTTTATTTTGTTTTGTTTTGATGGCTATTGTTTGTGCATCTTTACATTGACTCTTCAAAGGCTGGGTTTCTCACTTTATTTGGCACATACATTCACTCCTGTGATTCAATTAAAGTGTATATAAGAAATCTTTGTTCCGTACATACAGATTTTTCTTCTTCAGACTTCAAGGCTGTCTTGACTAGCTGCCTCATTTCCTGAGAGTCCTCTTAGCCCAATATTATTGACACTTTCATATTATTCAATACATCTCTTCACAGATGTGTTTAATTATAAGAGCTTTAATTCTTTTTTTGCTGAACTGTTGTTTCTTCCAAATGCAAATCAAACCAGATGTGCTACTTGGAGCCCCATCTCAGATTATAGTAATTTTCTATTCTATAGATAGAATTTTCTATTCTATAGATCAGAGTGCAGAAATTCAAGGTCTTGGTGGTGCCCTCTGCACCATAGTCTCTGGCATGAGTCAGGAAGCAAGAGGTGCATCGATAGGGGAAGGACTGAAGTAAATAAACTGCTGTGCTCAATGGTCAATCCTTTACTTTCCTAAAAAAGAAAATAAAAATTAAACCTGGATTTTTAATTATTAAAAACAGCTTTCTCCTTCATCTCACAAAGGAATGGGACAGAGGAGAAAGAAAAATCAGTCATAGAACAACCAGCCCAAAAGCTTCTCTGAGAAAAGGCCAGCTGTTAACTCTTGATGTCAAAATGCTACTCTAGTGTGTTTTCTCCAGTGGCTTGGGACAAAGATCATGACAGGGAGTTCCATAAAACATTATTAATATTCTACACATTTTGATATTACATTTCATTACCCCAGACCTTGTTATTTTGTGTTTACTATGGACTGAATGCTGGTTAATTACCAGCTAGGACTCATGCCCATAAAAATAAGCTGGATTTAAATTAGAAAAACTGCTATAAAGAACAGGCATAAAAATTCTAGTCCTTTATATGCCAACCATATTCCTGATGCTTTCTCCAAATTCCTTCTCTAGCTTGTGATCCTCATGGAAAGTTTTATGAAGTCTGTTACAAGGGATGCTTCTAAATCCCGAGAGAGAGAGAGGACTTGTTAAATAGTGGTGTGGAAAAGAAAAACAGGTTGTGGGGAAACCGCAGAGTATTGGAAATTACAGGACTTATCACAATCTAAGTGATTTCTGGGAAAAAATAACTGTTCTTCAATTTAAAAGAATTTGATGATAACTAGCGATGCAGTGCTGTGACATTTAACCTGTTAATTAAAAATTACGTAATAAAAATGAAGAGGGAACTGTTTACAAATGTACTGAGTTCAGCCTGCAACATGGTTGAAAACCTTGGGAGTGGTAGGAAAAGGGTGACCTATGTACGATTCCTAGTTTAAGAGACCTAGCCTAAGTAGTCTGGCAGGCAAGCTCAAATTAAGTCATCAGACAGTCTTTCTACTTTGTACATGAACTGGTGACCTTAGGGTCATTGAATTAAAAGGAGTGCAATGCTCACCCACTGTTTCCACAAAGGAAGAAAACTTGGTGGCTTTCTTCACTTCCGAATTCGGATCAGCAATTTTTACTGTGGCAGGGTGGATTTTAGACAGTGATGGTCAAATTACAAACAGCACAGTTGTTAACACCTAAGAGCTTACCAGGTTGTACTCTTGATTGCTTGCACGTTTATGAGAGCTTCCTGGACTCAGGGACTAATAATGGTGCTTTAACAGTTTTCAAAGCCACACTGACTCAGCATATTTTGCCTCATTACTGCTTCTATTTCCGAGGTACTCCTCAAGTGTAACACCCTCCTTGACAAAACTGGGAATTTTAGGCTACACACTAGTCACTACGTGCCACACTGGTACCTGAAGGAATAAAGAATTTTCCAGATAAGGAGATGAAAAGGAGTCATGGTTTTCTGGGAAACATTTTGCATTAACAAGTCTTAATTTTCACCCCAGTATTTCCCAAACCTTCCTTGAACTATTGAAAGAGTGAAAAAAGATTGATTGTATCTAACCATGGCAACAATTCTGAAACAGGGGGCATGAAAACAGTCAATCACCTCTAGCACACCGAGGTTAAATAGAGCACAGGAGGTACCTCAGTGTCTTAGGAGTACCTTCAATACCCTGGGATGTGCCTGACAGAGAGGTATTACAAAGCCATCAAACATTTTCTTCTCTCTAAGAGAAGTAATTCTAACAGAATGTCTCTATTCAATTGATTTTATACTCACTCATGCCATTGAGTACTACAAACAACACAGCCGAAACTAAGAGTTGGTACCACCTTGTAAAACATGAGATCACTTGTGTCTTCTATGTGAGCTTGTGCTTCTTCTGGTTGCAAGGTTGTCTTCTTTCCAACTATCTTCTGCTCTGGGATATTTCCAACACAGATGTCAACAGTCACATTAAACTGCGGAGTAATAGTGTTATATTTAGTATTGAGAAAACATGAGGACAGTACTGCAATAATCTCCAATTGTGATCTAAGACAAGACGTGCCTGTGTCCAATTTGAACAAAGAGCAGCCTATGCAGAACCCAACAGGAAAATGTGTTCCAGAGGCAATATATTTGCAAAAGGTTCATCTAGGATTTTAAGAAATGAATGGCTGACTGAGATCACTGTTATCTTAGAAAGTCTTAAGAAGCAGACACTGTGTAATTTGATTTTTTAGATGGAAAAATTTTAAGATAGCAAGAGAAAAGAACTAAAGTAAATGAGAACTATAAAATACAATGGAAAAGAAAAAAATGCAAGGTTAACAAAAGCTTTGAGAAACATACTGATGAAGGGAGAAAGTGAAAAGACTGATATTGTCTGTTAAACATCTCCTTGTAGAAAGAACAATATTATATGGAAAGAAAAGGTTGTTTGAAATCTTTAACTTCAGGTGATATTCACAAACATTCTATTTCATATCCTTTTGGGCCACGTAAATTAGATACAACAGAACTGTTTGCAGTAGAGCAACTTGTTGAAGATCAGTGGGAAAATCTTTGCTGTATTTACTATCCAGATAGAAAATGGAACTCAAATCTGAATTTTCTGATCATGACCTTTTTCTTAAAAGCTTACAGCCCTCCCCCCCAGCATTTATTAAATAACAAATATTACAAATGATACAGAGACGTCAATGTACTGATGGTGAATAGTTTTTAGCCTGGGACTGCTTTTAAAACAAGGATTTTTGATGAGAAGCTTGTCTTTGATTGTCTGGGTTGTGCCAAACAAAGTATATGTTCTTTATTCAGTGCAGTCCTATGAAATTTAATTACTAGAGGAGATAGCCAAATCTGATCTATTTATATATTTTATCAGTGCAATTGTCATACTCTTAAGTACACATAATGCCATCAGACACATGGAACTTGTAAAATGTATAGCTTTCCCCAGAAACTGCAACACAGTGGGAATTTTATTGTTGATTTGTTAGGATGCACACATCCAAAGGGACTTTTGACCTACTTCAGAACTATATATAGAAACTTCTGCTAAAAACCAACACACAAGACTGTATTAGTAAAAGATAGTTTATCACATATTGCTGAAAAAATAATTTAAACAGTGCAATGCTCTTTTTGAATGTAAAACTATACATTCTTTTTTTATTATTTTGTTACAACAGGTATGTCTTTGTTGTAAAAACCCAAGAATTATAACATTGGAAGAGTTAAATACATAAAAATTAGAAGCATTAATCATAGTAAGATAAAAGAGGCAGATTTCCTTTTCAATACAAGAATAATGTATTTTTCTTTTTAATAGAAGAATAATGTATTGCTCTTATGACAGAATATTCTTCCATTCTGATTTTGATTATTATAGGACTGACTTTACTCATAACTGGCAGTAACTCCAATGCTTGCAGTTCATGCTGAAATAAATATTGCATTCATCCTTTCTGAACTGAACCCAACCCAAAGTCAACACACTTATGCTTCTGTATTTACAGAATTGAGGGTCAGTTTATCTTTTCATTATACCTTTTATTTTTAAAGGTCTTAACTTGGATTTTGATTTTTGTTGTGTTTATTTTAGGCTTTCTATACCTAAAATATTAACTGCATGAAAACCACATGTGTATGCAAAATAAAATATGCATGCCAAAGAAAAATAATAATGATCAAGCTTTTAAATATATGGGTTTTCAGTGCCTGGAAGGAAAAGAACCAGACACAAACCTCCCAGGAGGAACAGCCCAAAACAGATTTGGTCGAAAGGTAACAGTCTGTGGTCCCAGAGCTGATTCCTGGGAACCAGGTAATTTTGACAGAACTTCGGGAAAGTAATAGTGCTTCGAAGTAAGTAAATATTAATGCTTGTTATTGTACGCATGCCCCCTCCCCCGCATATACAAACTGAGATACACAGATTATATCAGTCTGAGTTACTAGTATGCCAAACTAGAGAATCCGAAGTCAATTTTTTTATGCACAGCACTGAAAGCACTGGAATTACCTAAGTAATAGTCTCCACTCATATACCATAATCTCCACTTATTCCCCACATACTAGCTCATTCCTTAACTCATGCCCAGGTGTATCAGTACAGATACTGCAGCTAAGCTGGCGTATAACTAGCAATCCAAACATTATAAGGCAATATCTTATTGCCAAGTTTTGAAGTACAGTGCACTGAATGCCATTTGAATGTAAAAATTGCCTTGCCACTCTTCCTGTAGAACCAACACAGAATTGCTGAATATCAGGAATGCCTGTGGAGACTTTAACAAATCAAAACACACTTGGTCCATCCTGGCAAAGTGTGTCTAAATTTGTATTGGATACACTTCTACCCAATGGCCATCAACTTGGACCAATAATTTCTAAGGTACTAGTATAACCTTTATTTTGAATTCAGTTAATCCAACTGATATGGTTAGAGAGTTTCCATGATATGTTAGAAGATGGAGTGTGCAATCAGGCAGAGTTGTAAAAATATTACTTATGAGGTAATAATTGCGAAAGAGGTGTTTATTTTGTTATATCAATGCTCCAGTCTTCTGAATCCATGCCTACAATGTCTTAGGACAAGTTTTTCAAATTATTTTAGAAAGATGGAAATCTCCTTTTAATAGGATTATCTGCCCCTTAATATTTTTTTTTTTAAATTTCCTTGGTAATTTTTTCCTGAAAAGATGCCTACCAATGCTTCTCTATCACTCCTTTCCTCACCTGGACACGGGAGAGAAAACACAACAAAAAGCTCGTGGGTCAAGATAAGGACAGGGAGAGATCACTCAGCAGTTACTGTAACGGGGAAAACAGATGTGACTTGGGCAAAATTATTTTAATTTATTACCATTTAAATCAGAGTAGAGTAATGGGGAATAAACCCAAATCTTAAAAACACCTTCTCCCACCTTTGTCTTCTTCCCAGGTTCAGCTTCACTCCTGATTGCTCCACCTCCTCCCCCCCAGCAAAATGGGGAGGGGTACAGGGAATGGGAATGGGAGTTACAGTCAGTTCACCACACTTTGTCTCTGCCATTCCCTCCTCTGAAGGGGGAGGTTTCCTCACACCTTTCCCTGCTCCACTGTGGGGTCCCTTCCACAGGAGACAGTCCTCTGTTCTCCAACGTGAGTCCTTCCCACAAAGTGCAATCGTTCAGGAACAGGCTGCTCCATTATGGGTCCTCCCTGGGGTCACAAGTCCTGTCAGCAAACTTGCTGACAGGAGTGGGCTCCTCTTTCCATGGTTCTGCAGGTCCTGACAGGAGTCTGCTCCAGTGCAGGCTTCTCAGAGAGTCACAGCCTCCTTTGGCCATCCACCCGCTACAGTGTGGGCTCCTCCACGGGCTGCAGGTGGATCTCTGCCCCACCGTGGATCTCCATGGGCTGCAGGGGGAGAACCTGCTTACCACAGTCTTCATCAGGGGTTGCAGGGGAATCTCAGCTCCAGCACCTGGAGCACCTTCTCCCCTTCTTTCTCCACTGACCTTGGTGTCTGCAGAGTTATTTCTCTCACATATTATCATTCTCCTCTCTGACTGTTGTGCAATAACTCCTCCCTTCTTATCGCTGTTATCCCAGAGATGCTACCACCACTGTTGATGGGCTCAGCCTTGGCCAGTGGCAAGTCCATCTTGGAGCCAGCTGGCATTGGTTCTTTTGGACGTAGGTGAAGCTTCTAGCAGCTCCTCACTGAAGCCAACCCTGCAGCCCCCCCACTACCAAACCCATGGCACACAAACCCAATAGAGCAGCGTGAAGATCTGTCTGCTGAAATGCCCGAGGAGCAGATGTTGGCCAATTTTGGTGTTGACAGCACTCGGCTGGAGATCTGTAACTATGATTAAGAGCACCTACTAAATCACTGTCATTTTGATTGTCATGCTGCTGGTGGTTGTATATGCAGGGATACACCACAGATTATTTTTAAATTTAAAGTCTGAATTATTGTCTTGGTCAGAATAACACAAATATTTTCTAATCCTTTAATTTGCTGCCAAAAGGAATCTGGGGTCCATGTTGCCTCCCACGGGTCTTCTTTTCTTTTCTTTGTATTACACGATGGAAAGGAAGAAAAGTCAAGTGAAGCTCCAAGCTTTTGAATGAAATGTACTGGAGGTCCAGCAAGCTAAATAGAAATGCATCAGCTGAAAAAGACCCCTCGTAAAATAAGAGAATAATGTTTAGAAGGATAGAGACAGGAAATTACTTGTGAGAAATGTATACACTGAGTGATTTTTTTTTTTAAAGTATGACACCAATTTAGTGTTTAAAGCTGCTCAATGGCTGGAATACAAACTTCTTGTGAAATGTATTAAGTGTTCACTTAGCTGTTAGTAAAAAACCCTGCTAATGAAACAATGTATTAATTGCTCAGGGCCACTCAAAGCAAACACACATAAAATATTTAGATGTCTGGAGATGCTCAGCAGCTTGATAACCAACTTTTAATAAAGTCTATTCAGTGTTTTGAGTTGATCAGCAGCTAGGAAAACAACCCATGCTCAGCAGTAGAAATGCAGCAGTAATAAAATACAGAGGTGCTCAGTGGCTGCAGCAGAGTTTTTAGAGCTACACTAAAATTAGGGAGACTAAATTAAGCAATAACAGTAAAGGCACTGGTAGTTCCACAGGATTAATGGCTGGCTGGGATGAGCTGATGGCCTGTGGCTACATTTCAGGTCATTAATCCCAGCCGGTCATTAGTCCTCAGGAAATGCCCAGCACTGAAGTCATTATTACTATTATAGCCAGTTTAAAAAAAAAAAACAACAAAGCAAATAAACCCAACAATCCATCAGACGCCTTATATGCATTATGGTATATGGATATATATACTACCTACAGATATCTTAAGAAGAGATGTCCGTGTTCATATTACCATAGATTTTGTCTAGAACAATTCTAATATCTTAGAGTCAGTAAGATCATTGGGAAATCTATCTATATTTCCATTCAGTTCATGAATCAAAATCAAGGTTTTGGTGCTCTGCATCTCTTAGTTGATGCTGTCTGACATCCTTACAGACAAAAAGGAGCACCTCAGTTGGAATACTCAGTGTGGCTTCACTTGGCTTAAGCAGAAGCTGCATTTGGGAACATTCCCAGTGTCCTGTGCCTTCACATACTGACCTACTTTCTTTTTCCTTCTTATGAATAGTAGAGTGGCAGCACTGCATACTATATATATATTTTATGTACTTGGCATTTTTATAGAGACACGTACCCAGAAGCATAGTAAGAACTTCTGAGAGACTCTACAAAGATTGCTGGGCTTGCTGTGAAATACAGTTTCCCTTGGGATAATAGCAGCTCTTTCTGGGACAGCAATACTACACAGTATTGTTTTAACAGGAGGAAGTTGAAAATAAAATTTAATTGAAACAGCAGGGGAAATTTAGGCAGGCAGTATATAAATACCTGCTGTAGTTTTGCCCTGATTAACTTCCCCAAGGCATTGCTCAAATCATTCTGTCTGTCCAGTCAGGAACATATCTACCTTGTCATGGGTTTAGCATTCATCTTATTTTTCTCAGTTTAGTAATTTAAGAAGTAGTAGGTAGTAGCTGCCATGCTCCACATTCCAGAACTAAAACCCGTACTTGCAGCCTGTTTCTGATACATGGAGAAGAATTCTACATCTCAGGACTCAGATATAGCTTTGCAAATCACGAGGAAACACTGTGATTTTTTTAAATGCTTCCACTTATACTATGGATTATCCCCTGGAATTATTTACCCTTTTCTATTAACCTGTTAGGTAGCTAAAGCAGAAATTATAGCAGTACTTGCATAAACAGCTTACAACAATAGTAAGGCAAGATAGAAAGGGAAAAGCAGATATCCCTTTCACAGGAGGAAGAAATCTGTTTTGTATTAGTTTTGTTGTAACTAGGAACATCTATTTTGAATTGTCCAAGATGGTCTGCAGACCAAGAAATGGAAGGGCATCTTCCAGCTCTCACAGTCAGATATTCAAAAGGCATCTGATCATGCCTATCATGTCTCCAGCTGATCAGCAGTTAAGACCTTTTTTCCCTCTTTATCAAAGTGATCAAAGTGGATTCACACCGTCTAGGCTGTTATAATAACCTTTGACTCTTCAGGTTAAAATATCAAAGTACGAAGGCTGAGGGACTGAGTATGAATTTACATGCTGACCTTTTAGGCTTCTAAGTTTGACTGTTGAGTTCTCTTGCTGTCACTACACAAGGGTCTTTGCAGATAAATTTATTTATCTGCCAGTTGCACACAACAGAGGACTGAGAGTATTAGCACACTTCACCAGCTGACCACATAACTGTATGGACAGGAAAAAGGACTATCGCGTTATTTGCATCAGAAAAAAACTCATCCTGTGAGATTAAAAAATCTTTCTCACATCCCAGCAGAATTGTTACTTTCTTTGAAATGCTATCCTTCAAATTTATCTCATTAAAATAATCTGCATTGGAATTTGTGGGCTTTTTCTTCCTTTACGTGAGATCTTATTAAGAGGAAATAAAGTAACTAAAACATTAAAAAGAAATGATTAATAACAGGGCAGCTTTGAGCCATTTTTTTCCATTCAATCATATGCTGCTAAGTTCTTTAGTTTTTTACCTTACATAAATCCGGTATCTTTTCCTGTGGCTGTTGGGTCAGTGTGTAGAATCAAAGCTCAGACAGGAGTAGTGTTTTGTACTCAAGATTTTATTATGGTCAAAATGAAATCACATCTCATATGTAAATTCTGAATTTACGATTAGGAAGAATAAAATTTCATCATAGCAATCAAAGAATTATTATTAGTTCAGATCTGATTACTGCGGAAAAACAAAGAAAAACAAAATAAAAAAATACTACTGCACAGGGAAAGCCTCAATAGTAACAGCTAAAATTGCTATACACAGTTGTCATCGAGAAAGGAACGTGGCCTTGTTGAGGAATACATTTGGTGCAGGTAGCTCGGTTTGCAAGCTGCAGATTGAGATGCAGATTGAGTTCTGGGTGGGAGCCCGAGAGAAGAGGCTGTGAACTGCCAAGCCTTTGGTTAACAAAGGGCACGAAGGCGGGCGATGCCAGCCAGGTGAATGGACACTGAGAGACCCAGCAGGAGCCGAGAACTGCCAACTTGTCGAATAACAAAAGGCATGGAGACCAGTGGCGCCAGCTGGGCGGATGGACACTGGGAGACACAGCCAGGGCGAAGGAGTTCCGACCTTGTTCGCAGGGGAGGAGAACTTCCGACCTTGTTCGCCGGGGAGGAAGACCGAGACTTGCGCGCCCTTGGACTGTGAGCGGATAAAAGCCCAGGGGTTCCTTTGTTGCGGGCCTCTTCGGAATCCTCAGCTCGACCTGTTTTTATGTCCCTGCGCCGTGAATAAATTGGTTTATGGAACCAGACGTATGCGACTCTGCTGCGGGAAACCTGCGGTCGAACCGGTGAGGAAACCTGGTCTGGCTGCGTGTGAGTGTGGGGTGTGCAGGGAGTCAAGTGGGACACCCGTGGGTCATGGGAGCTGCCCGCTGCGAGCGGCTTCAGTTCCAGTAGTTCAAGTCTTTGGCCTTGTGGGTGTGAGTGCCAGAGAGTTTCGTGAATGGTCAGACTGCGAAGTTCCCTTATCAGCCTTAAAGCTTGAACCACGCCGCTCGCTGACTTTATAAACTCTAAAATTTATTTACCGAGTGGGATGGGCATAGGAGGTGGCTACTGGATTCTACCCTAAGGTCTCTATTTTACCGTACGCACACTTTGCAGACACACTCGCACACCTAAAGTTCCTGCCGGTCTGGTCTAGTCTCAGCCTGCAGCGTGGTCTGGAGCACGCCTGCCACCCTCTGCATCTGGTGACTGTTTCCCAGCCGTGACTGGTGGCCTGGCTTCCACAGGCTTCCTGGGAGCCACCTTGGGTTCATGTTTCTGCACAGCATTGGACATTTGAGGATATGTCCCCTCCATGGCACTACTCCTAAATGTTTATTGCTTTCTAGAGTAGATACCATAAGCTGCGAATAGGTTTGTTGATCATGTAGCTGCAGGCCGAACTCTTTGACTTCCTCTCTAAGAGTAAATTAGTGGTCCTTACCTTGTTTGCTGTAATTTTTTAGCCTCTGCCCCAACCAAACATGTTACAAGGATTTAAATTTAGCATTAGATTTAATAGTTCAGCTCTGATAATTACCCATTATCCTTCATTTTTACACTCCCCGTACCAGAATCATTAGAGTTAAATTCGTTCAAATACAATCCAGACATTTTGTCAGGTGCTGTCAGGTAGCCCTTGTCGTGTGACAACACATGCTCTTTCCTCTTTCCCAGTGCTATTTGCTACCTTCTACAATTCTTCTGCTGACCACCCCGGGGTTTGTACATCAGGGTGCAAGCCAATAGCATCTCGAATCCTGTTCTGGGAGGACCAGCGTCTTGATATTAAAGGCTTTTGCTCCTTCCTTCCTTTCCTTTCCTTTCCTTCCTTTCTTTATTTCTTTTTTTTTTTTTATTATTAGTTAGAGGCTGTTTTATATCTTGCTTTGTCTAGATCTGTAGCTGGATAGTGCATCTGAACTTATGGTGTATTCTGGGGATGTTAAAATCCTGTTCTTTGATACTCCTAAAACTCATTTTGTTCAGCTCCATATCTGCATTTCTTAAACAGTCTGATGGGAGGTATTTACTTTCTTGGGATCTCCAATACTAGCCAGTTTCTCATCTCTTACCATCCCCTGCTTACCCCTCTGTATCACATCCTGTGTCCCCACTTCTCAAGACGCCTGCTGTTGTACCAGCTTCTTATCTTGAGTACATTGCTTTATTAGAGTCATAAATACCTAATTCACCACAGCATAGCTACTTGATAGTAGTTGTTAGTGCTGGTTATTAGACAAATACTCTTACGGGTAACACATGCTTTATTAAAACAGAGTTGCGGTTGTTAAAGAAAGGTTCAGACAAATCACTACTGACAAACCTTGCTCTTGAAACTTTTCAATCTCAGTGAAACCTGTGACTGCTTACTAGCAAAGGCAATGTCAGTACAGTGTTACTGGCCTGCAGGGCTACTGCAGGAGTCCGTCATCTCCTGCAGAGAGGAAGCCCTATTTCCTTCTCTGTCCCTCTCTTTGCTGTTCTGTGGAAGATGAGAGGGAAAGCAAGGTGAATCCATTTTTTCGCCTCCCTTTTTCATTTACAGAAAGCCATGTGTAAGTAGTGCCTTATGCCAAAACCTTTGCAAACCCTTGAGCTATTGGCCTTCTGCATCTTGTAGCTGCAAAGCTGAATAATTCTGTCCTAAACTGCACACAAGATTCCAATGACACAAAACATTAACGTTAACTGCTGATGAACCTATTTCATTACTTTTAATAACATTATATCTATGTTTGTCTGCTCAATGCAGTGATAACTTAGTGAAGGAGAATTAATTTCACATATTTTCCACATAAGCAATAATGAGGGAAATTGGTTTCCTCTAGAGTTGCAGGGAGAAGTTTAATTAAATTTGAGTATGGGCCAATTGATATCGGGTTGGTCACTTGCTTTCTGGTCACTTTGCAGTCTGTCATCCTTAGGATATTCTGATGTTATGCATAATAAGAAAACTAATACACGGGCACATGGTAAAGAAAACCGCCGACTCTTTGAGTAAAGATGTTTTTTGTTGAAGGTATTCATTTAGACTGAAATGATTAGCAGCTTTTTGTAGTTACTACAAGTGAAGCTTCTTTCACCACACGCCCTGTGTTCATGGGAACAGATTCAGTGGGAACTGATTGGTCAACAGGACTAAGGCATACTGGAATAATATGTCATGGGGTTTATACTCATGGAACCAAATCTGTTTGAACACCCAGTAATTTAAATACAGGCATTACTAGTATCTCAATGAATCAACTGGTATAACTGATTTCTTTAATACATATCTGTATTACTTAAAAATTACCTTTGAATCAGTGAGTTCTGAAAAAGAAGATGAAGTGGCTAGTCTGTTAATTAGATTTAATTATTAATCTATTAAATAAAATATTAAATAAATAGGGACTGAAGAAAAAACTCTGGATTTTCTATTTTCACTTTAAAATGCATGAAAGTCAAGCAAATGTGTAATAAAATAATTTACTGAAAGATCCAGGGGTCATCTGAAACCTTCCCAGTATTACTGGCTCTAACGAATTAGAGGTGTTTTGGACAAAGATCTTGGGGCTGCTTCTATGTAAAGAAACATAAAAGGCACTCTCGCTATACATGCAACAGCATAATAAAGCTTCCTGCTTCCTCTTAAAAGAACGAGGTTTAGGCACTGATTTAAGTGGCTGCAGGATCAACTACAGATTCGTCTGTGTGACCTTTACTTTATCATGACTCACTTCCCAGTTCAGGTTAAACCCAGAATCTGCCTGGGAGTATTTTTGTTCCAAGACCAAGGACAACTCGAAGTCTAAATGCTGAGTATTGCCAAGGGGCTGCTGTAGGCTCCAGGAGCCTGGCAAAGGCAGGAGTGGAGGAGTGAGCCTGTGGAGGAATGAGCAGATTTGTTAAAACTGTGTTAAGCTGTTACTGTTTATTAGTTCAATTTGCCAAAAGCGTAGTATAAATTGCTGTATCAGTTGCTTCTAAATGGCATCGTTCTGTATAGGAATGGATAAAGACAGGGTAAAGCAATGTATTTAACTTCCAATAAGCATCTAAAATGTGTCATCCCAGAGAGATGGGACTAACACGTTCACCAATGCAGAAATGCAAGTGCTGTGCCTTCTGTGACCTTTTCCCTCTCCTTTCCCTTCCCAATATTTTTGGGGCAAATATGAAGTCTAGAGAGACGTTCATATGAATCCTTGGCAACATATATTGGCAAGAAGGAGCTGAAATTGCTATATCGAGTCATCATATCCAACTACTGGCTGTATCATTGTCGACAGTAAATTGCTACCTTGCAAGACAGCAGGTAGCAGGGGAAGCTCCTAGCAGGGAGAGATGGATCAGTGATACAGTAGATTACACCCCACCAAAGAGGATTATGACTGAAGCCCCAAAGGAACATGGACGATTTTATAAAATTAGAACAGAGATATTAGTAGCATGGAAGGAGTTTTTTTCACTGAAATCCTCCACTCCAATGCTAAGCACGTCAGGTGAGAGTCTGTGTTGTGCCTTTAGGAGATGCAGCACAGACCTCAAAGCCAAAAGTCAGAAGGGAAAATAATGACTTTACAGTACCTCTGTATCCTCATAATTCTAGGCTGCTCCTGCAGACTTGTCCTGAATTTCTGCAGTATGTGCTGCGGCCGTACACCTAGCACATCCATCGTATTTCGGTCTGGATCTGTCCGTTTGTAGCCCCAGCCTGAGCAAGAGCTTGGAAGACAAATTATATAAATGTGTTACCTACAAGCAAATTCATCTTGACACAGATATATGCTGTGAAAAATATTAGTCTAAATGCTTGGAGCTGAGCAAAGCAATAAACAAAAGTCTGAAAAAACCGCAAAAGCCTTAATGATGTTTTAGAGCTGGGTTTTTTCCTTGTTTGTTTAGGTTTTTTTTGTTGTTGTTTTCTTTGCTTCAAGCTTGTTGTTGTTTGTAGAGGGTTTTTTGTTTGTTTTTTTTTTATATGACTGGCTTCTGTAGTCTTTAATTATTCCTATATGCAAAACCCCCTCTCAAAGTCTCGAGGAAGTTGGTATACCCATTTGCTTGATGAGTTATCCCCATGTCAGTCATGGTTCATAGCAAAACTCTAAACCTGTGAATTTTATTTAGGAAGGGTTCAAACCTGTATTATGTCTTGTCTTGTAACTGTCTCAGATAAATGTAGTGTTATTACCTTTGCAAATTGGTAGTGGAGTGATACCTCTCTGTGCATAGGTTTTTTTTTTTGGTTTTTTTTTTTTTTTGTTTGGTTGGTTTTTTTGGTTCTTTTTTTTTTTTCTCTTTTAATACATAATTAAGGAAACAGTTTTCTGCCTTACAATTTTATTAAAAAATTAACATTTCAAGCATAGCCTTAATCTTTCACATTTTCCAAGTGGCTTGACTCCCATCCCTGTAACATTTTTACTGATTAGCCTGCTGTCCTATTTAATCAATAGAGCTACAAAGCCAGCTATCTCTCACTCTATGGTTATCTTTCATTGTACAGTACATAATGCCTCTAGTCCTGCTGATAACAAAGAGCACACAGAGGGAATGTGGCACTGCATGTTTGTTATCTTCCACACAGCTAAACATACCTCTTTTTTTCTCTTGACTCTTATCAATGCAAAAAATGCTGAAAACAAATTACTCCTGATGTTAACACTACACACACCAGTTAGAGATTTTTTGTCTGCCTTATGGCTGTGATTTGCCAGCTGTACAAAAGCCTGCCAATTTGATACATCACCTCCTCAACCTTTAAGTAGGCTATGCAAAGAGGTACCATCGGCAGCCAGCCTTACATACATTGGGGGGAAAACTCCCAATACTCAGAGAGCTTAAGGCAGGGAGATTGAGCCCAGAGCTGTTTGAGGGTGACCCCAGACCTGCAAAAAAAAAAAAAAGTAATCTAGTTCTATTCTTTTTCATTTCCTACAAAACATGAAAACTGATATACTTTGGTCTCTCTTGGCAATGAAAGAACAGCTAAATCGAACCTTTACTTCAGTTAGAGAACAGTCTAGCAGTTTCCCTTTCTTGCAGGTCTGCTACTCACAGAGGGCAAAAGGGCCTTGCTCAGAAAAAAACCCTATATTTTTTAAGTTTTTCCTGACACAAAACACCCTAATGGATGTGTGTCTGGCCACTCTGGTCTTGAAAATTTTAACCAACATGTGTGGAAGAATCTGACGTTCCATGGTTAAAACAGAATGATAACCACTTATTCAGATAATATTTGAGAGAGACTAGCAGTTTTCCCCTTTGTTCTCTATTGTTATGTGCTGGTCAAGCCTTAAAAAAGTCTTAAAATGATGATTATGTTTCCCACAGTATTTTCCTATTTGCTTTGTTTCAAAAGAAAATACTAGAATGGCCCATAAAAAACTCCAGAATGTGAAAGCTCCTTAAAAAGAAAACAAATAAATGTGTTCCTCTTTCCTGAGGGCATAAGAGTATTGGTTTATGTCTGTGCAGTATATGTATGTGACAAAATTCTTGTTAACTAAGAATGGTTTGAAGAAAGATCGCCATGCATGTGTATAACTATATAGTATGTCCACCTTTAGAAGTGTACATAAAGGTCATATCACATTTTGCAACATGAATTTTATCACAAGCATGAAAACTTAATAAGTATATAAGAAATGCAGAAAAATAATTTTGCTTCAGCATTGTATTTGATGGCACTCAAATAATCTCTAAAACATGGTTATGCTTGTGCTGGAATCACTTCAAAATTTGTAATTTCTAACACTGTTCTGAACTTTTAGATAAGAGATGATCCTACAGTTGTGTTTTATGTATTGCTTGATAGCATGACCTTTGATAATGTGTCTCAGCAACGGAATTCAAAGCTTTGCATGGTATTTATGATGTGTTCGTAACTCTATTACTTCTAGCTCTAGGCAAACACTACATATCTTCATTCAGATTTTTAAATAAATTTACTTCAAGCATGTTGATATAATGCTCAAGTTTGCTTTCTGCAAATATTCAGCCAAATGAGAAAGACTAGTATGAAAAACTCAAGATAAGCAAAATTGCCTAATAATAAAGTATCTTTTTGAAGCTGGTGTTGGATTTTGTTCTGGTTTCTACATCTTACACTTACTTTATGTAGTCTGATTAGCTAAAAATAAAGAAGAAATCATGCAGTCCAAAACCAACATAATATTACTTGATACACTTAACCAGCCAATACAAATATCTGAACACTCATAGTGAACTGAGCATTCTCTGAAGCAAAATATTTCTTGGGAATAGTTTTGTCATATGATTACACTTGCTAAAACTGTCAATTGAATAATTTTCATTTGATTTTTAATTAATTTAAGATTAATTAATTTTAATTACAATTTAAACTCTAATCTACAGAACTAGGTAATTTAAATCTCAAAAAATATGTTCTATAATACAGGCAGCTCAAACGGTTCTCCAGTTTTCCCAGTTGGAGAACTCTGTGTATAGTTGGTTGTAACAATGCCAGTTTTAAATCATTAAGTTTCAGTTTTTCTACACTGGATGTCTGTATTTGGGTGCTGTGAAGAAGTGTGTGTGTCTGTACATGTCTGTGCACAAGTAAGCAAATAGGTATACATTTGTAAAAGACTGAAATTAAAGATTCATCGCCAAATTAATTTTTATGAAGTATACAAACTCTGTTAAACTGTGATTGTACTAAAACATATAAGAATAAAACCAGTTGGCAGTCCATTCATCAAAGTCCCTTTTGGAAGTTTGCATTTCAATAGATAGATAGTACAAACTCTGAATGCTTTCATTAGTGTGTCCCTTTCATCTCTTTCTCAACTATATACACATTAAAATATTTTTAGAAAATAAAATAGAAGAAAAAGCGAAGTAAAAAAAATGGGGATATGTTTTAAGTATTTTGGAGGTAGATTCTTAGCTGATGAAAATAGATGCACTTTTCCCCACCTCTAAATAAAAGCAGCATTTTCAGCCAAGTGGCATGACTCTGGATTTCGGTATGGTATGGTATGTACGAGTTGTGGTGTATTCCCAGAGTTTATCATAGAGATCATCCCAAATGAGTTCCAATAAAAACTTCATAACACATATGCAGTTAAACCATGTTACAAATTTAACATAAAAAGCATTTCAGAAATGGTTCATGAGGTTTTATGATTATTTTAATTGATACTGTTATTGCACTTCCTTCTGTATTAAAGCTAAATTAACTTGCTGTTATGAGACAACTACATAAGCCTCAGAGTGATTACTGATACAGTACTGAACCTCTAAATGATCTTAAGCAACTTGTCTATAAATCACTGCGTTCCACTCTTGAGGTCTAGTATATGCCAGCATGTCCAAGCTAGAAACATTTGCTAGTTCAGATGGAGAAAGCTTACCAGTTCTTTTCCCTTGATAGTAACATGCTCCTGAATTCTTGAGAATAAGGAGAACCTCAAATACCTCTTTGCTTCAGAACTGAGTATTGCCCATCTTCCTCCTTATTGAAGTGTAATTTGGAGAGGAATTTGTGCATTTTTGTGGTGAACAAAAAAACTTTCCTATTTTTTTTTTTTTGTGTGCGTGTGTGTGTGGCAGGGTGCTAAAAAATAGCAGACACTTGAGAACTGTCCAGATGATAAGAGTGCAGGAATGAATCCTGAGAGAGACAGATTAGCAGGCAGAACACAGGTGAGGCAGTCAAAGGTGCATGATAAATGTAATTTATCACATGGATCTGCAATTTACTACATAAATATCAACTCACCTTGTGTGAGTGTTAAACCTGTTTCCTGTATTTTCATAACAAATGTGACTAATTAATACCAGGTCTCATGAGCAAGTAATTACAGTATTTTCCCCTTAATTTTTAACCAGAAGAAAACAAAGTCAACTTAAAGATTCTTTAACTAGAGGGAGATGAATTTAAGTTGAAGAAGGACTTGCTCTAGAATCTGTGCCTTCCATGTAAGTACTCTAAAAAAAAAACGAGTGGACCCATAAACAAGATAAGATATACATATAAGATGTATATATATACATATAAGATGTATATTGTGTGGCACTGCAATACGGGTAAGTTATGAGGCCAGTTAAGGGAATGAATCCAGATAATTCTGGATGTGAATGTGTGCATCTCTATACATGGTTGTGCATCTCTGCACGTGTGTGCACATGAAAGCCAGAGGAGGCTTTCTACTGCGTCCTTTGGTGAAAACCTAGGATGCTGAATTGCAGATGCTGCCTCTTTGGTTGACCTGAAAAATGCCAGATTGTGGTACCTTTCTGGGAAATCAGTACCAGTATTGGTATCATCACTTCAAGTTGTATTTAAAACAAATATCTTGAAAGAAATATAGCAAAAATGTATACCCTTAGATATGTATTACTTAGAGGTAAGATAAAATACGTGTTGAATACCACTGTTAGCTATGTGCAAAATGTTAGATGGAGAAAAGTACCTTACTGCAATCTGGAGTTCAAATATCTAAAGGTAGCAAATATTAACTGTTACTTATAATCTTGGCAATTTCTGCTGGCTGTGACATACTGTGGTACGTTGAGTTCAACCAGTGTATAGACTAATTGACTCTCGTTAACAGTGCCTCACTTAGAATCATAGTATTAGGAAATAGTTTGCATTGGAGGAGGCCTTTAAAGGTCATCTAGTCCAGCCTCAATGCACTCCTTGACAAGCAGCCTACCTGCTATTCAAGGAAACGGGCACTTGAAAATTAGACACTGAAAATCTGTTCTGGACTGTCTGAACAGTCCTGAAAAGAAATATGAGAGAATCATCATCACTGGGGAGTGGGGGAGGTGGGGCCAGGTGGACATAAGCTGTCCGATTCCTTGGGTCATGTCTGAATTGGTAGATCAAAAGCATCTCTCCAAGTGTTTTAACCTCCAGATCATTCCTGCTTTCTATGATGTGGCAGTATGATGATCGTAGCTTAGAGACAGTGTTTTTAAGTTTCCTCCAGTGTTTGAGGAGAAATTGAAGAGCCAAGTCTTCCATGTCTGAAAGTGATGTCATGGAAGAACAGGAAGGCAAAACTGAAGGAAATGAAGGAAGCATTATGCAAGGAGTAATGGAGGGAAAAGAAAAGGCTCTGATGGCAAAGCACAAATGGGAAGAAAAGTGACCAGGTAGAAAATTATTAAAATAAATAAAAAAAAAGGCAAAAGAAAGAAACAAAATAACACAGAACAAAACGGCATATTAGAATAATATGCATAGTTTGGCTTTGGGGTGGACATTTGTAAAATTCCCTTTTGGGGAAGCGTGTTTATAGATGTAACAGACAATTATTTCACAGCTTCAAGAAATATTTATATTTTCCCTGCTGGCAGTAAATATTTGTGCTTCATGGCAATACAACTACTACTTTTTTTTTTTATTTGTATGCGAATAGTGCTTTATTTTACAATACTACTTAATGCTAATATTGCCATATCAGTTCAAGCTTATTGTCTAATTTTCCTCCAGCTCCCCTTTTTACATTAAAATATGTTCATTCACATCACCCTGGAGTGTGGCATATTAATATGTCATGCTCCCATAGCAATACCTATCTATGGATTTCAAAAGACCTTGCAAAACTGGAAGAAGATGCATTTCTCAATCTCTTGAATATCATAAGCCATGAAAGAGAAAAAACAATCCCTCTCTTGTATCAAGAAACAAATTAGTGAAAGAATAAGCTGGGCTTGTACTCAGTCATCTCTTGGCTGCTGTTGATATTGTTTCACACAAATCTTGTGGTGGAAATATTTTCTTTTTTTTGGAGCTGTGCTTGCAGAATGGAAGAAGCAATCCAAACACTTAGACAAACCTCAATCACACTTTTCCCAGCATGATTTTGCTTTTCAGAGCTAGGCAAAGGAACAAAAGCATATGAAATGAATGGAAAAGACCAGACCCACACAGGGAGGACCAACTTCTTTACCTGTGAGTGGTCAGTAGTCATAAACAGACTTTAACCTACGCAGACTGCCAGTGCTACCAAAGGACATCCTTGAAATCATGAAATAACTAATGCCAGAGGTGGTAGCAAACTGGGCTTCAATAGCCATTGAAGTGCTTTATACAAAGCTGAACACTTCAAAGGAAAGGAATTTTTTTCCAAAATATCTTTTTACCTGGTACCTGGGTTCCTGCAGTGGGGAATGTTATACATAAATTCAAATCCCCTCAGTGTGAGAAAGGACAAAGAACTGAAATCTGCCACCTCTCCTTAAGGGCATCCTACCAGGCTTTTGGGTGAAAAGAAATGACCATCTCTGACTGAGATTTGAATGAAATACTTCAGTGACTTTTTGTGATAGAGGGTCTGTGGGGGTATAGGCCCAAGAAAAGAGGCACAGCTGCTTTCCGACAGAAGCATTTCCTATATTTTTAGAAAAACGCTCTTGCCTGCAGATGCTGTCATCTGAGAAACATATTTGGGGCACTGGCTGGATCAGAGGTCCTGTCCAGGTGAGCATTTTCCTCATTTAGCATATCTATAAGAAGCTGCAGTTTCCAGAGGTGCTGTGAGACCACCTCCCAGCTCACTGCTAATAAGAGCTCTCACAGGAAGGTGCCTTTTTTCTTCATTTTATAGGGGCTTAGTCATAAGCCCCCAGATAACCATGAGTATCAGAACCAGGCACACTTGGCAATACACAACACACAAATGCAGAACTACTCCAGGGACCTGGAGTACATTAAGGTGAAAAATGAAGTCAGGAATAGATGTCACGTATATCCAGATTTAGGTTGCAGCTGAGCGAGAGTTTTAAGGATGACAGTTTGGAGCATAAAGGTTTAAATTCCTTCTTTTTCCTATAAATCTGGTTTCTGACTGGTTGTCTCCCCTGCTATGAACTGTATAGAATTGCCCAGACTTACGACAGAGGTTTCTGATAGCAAAGTACCAACGGCTGTTGTAATGCACCAATTCTTTTATGCCCCTAATCCTAGATGCCTAACCTTGAGCAGCAATTTTTAACAATTTTGGCACAAGATCTGAAAGATACACTGGCCCTTTCTGACACACAAGTGCTTTAAGTCTGAATTCCCAGAATATTACCAGCAAAGCTTCATTTTATATTGTTTTTCCTTGCTGTTTAACCACTTATCCTAGACCACACAATGTTTAATTTTATTGATGATGAGGATTGAAGAGGAAGATGAAGAGGGGTATTTTCTTGGGCCAGTTAGTAAAAGGTTTACCTGTTAGTGAGACTAAGAAAAAGTTTGAAGAAGCTTCTGCTTTAAGGGTCTAGGATCAAACTGAGAGACTTTTATGTGTTTTCAATTTATGTGTGAATATATAAAGTAACTAGGTTTGTGCCTTACTTTGACATGTTATTGCTTTCCTGGTATTTTTCATTAAGCTTGATGCCAAAAGCCCCTGAGCTGCAGATTTCTGGAGGCTGGGAGAGTAACTTAGGCGAGCATCTCTATGTGCTTGCCCTCATCTTACACTTTTTACAAAGCACTTAGGGAATTGGGTACTCTTGGAGACAATACTAAATTAGCCTGACCTTGTCTCTGACCAGGTACAGCTGTTCTCACGTTCCTTAAAAATGCTGACATTTAGCATTTGAAAGTCATTTTTATAAGGCAGTATTACACTATTGCATTTTATAAAACGCTAGATCAATATTAAAGTTGTTCCATGCATGATGTAATGGAAATGTCTGTTGCAGAATGTTTCACAGAAAAGCCTGCAGTCTGTAATACTGGAAAACCAGGGGGAACTACCTGTATTTTTATATTGACAGTTCATAAACTCATATAGTTTAAAAGATTGATGCCTTGGGAATAAGTCTTCAGATAATTTGGTGTGGGACACCAGAAAGCCAGAAGCAGAGTCAGTGTAAGGAGAACGAGGAAAGAAGGCTTAGGAGACTGGAATCAAGGGAGCCTTGGTGAGAACAGTCCTCTTGCACTCCCCAGATGCTGCTGACTTGGTTTTTGTCTATATGAAGACCAGTGGCTATTAGATAAAAATAAGGAAGAAAACTCTTAACATTTTGAGGTTCTTAGTTCTCATTGATTTATAAGGAAAAAGTTTTAAAAGTTTTAGAGGTTTTTTATGTAGATGGCAATGGGCTTAAAAGTCAGAAGTACCCACTGACAACATTTGGTGAACTGTCTCTTTTTGAAACAGCTTTGCATCTTTCAATATGGAGTGCCATATATTAAGAGAATGCATATTTTAGGAATTGATGGAAATACCTTTTTTTGACTTCACCCATTGTAACAAAATTTCAGTATGTCATGCACCATGAAAAAGGTTGCCTACTTGTAGCAATTTTTCATTAACTCACCTGATTCCTGCCTGTACATGCACAAGCCATTCATCAGGTGGTATAGCCTATTTAATATGTCTCAGCTGTAATATCTGTATGCACAGGTTCAGTAATAATGTTCTGCATCTACCTTTATATTTATTGAAAATTTATTTTATTAGGAGAGTCAAACCAACGCACAGAATAAAACCACCCACAGGCACTTTCTTAGGTCTTCCAGACATTTATGCAGGTGTGGAACTTAATGTATTAGAAATAGCTGATGACATTTTTTCCGCCTATTCTTTTAATGAGAAATGACCTTTAAAAAAAAATAAAGAAAATGAGCGCAGAAAATCTGCAATGTTTTCAAAACTTAAATAAATACAATAGCTGAAAGAGAACATTATTTTATTTACTTGTATTGGACTTGCTTGGGAAGATTCTGGTAGTGGGGGGGCTACAGGCATGGCTTCTGTGAGAAGCTGCCAGAAGCTATCCCTGTGTCCGACAGAGCCAATGCCAGCGGGCTCCAAGATGAACCTACTGCTGGCCAAGGCTGAGTCCATCAGCGATGGTGGTAGCACCTCTGGGATAACAGTTAAGAAGGGAGAGGGCAAAAAAACTACACAACAACCTGTCACAGGAGAGAAGTGAAAATAGTCAAGTGAAAATAGTGAGAAAAAGCTCTGCTCACACCAAGATCAGTGAAGAAGGAGAGGGAGGAGGTGTTCCAGGTGCTGGAGCTGAGATCCCCCTGCAGCCCCTGAAGAAGACCATGGTGAGCAAGCAACCCTCCAGCCCATGGAGATCCACAGTAGGGCAGATAACTGCCTGCAACCCGTGGAGAACTCCACACTGTAGCAGGTGTATCGCTTGGCCAAAGTAGACTGTGACCTAGTGGGAAACCCATGTTGGAGCAGGTTTCTGGGAGAATATGTGACCCTGTGGAGAGAGAAGTCCATGCTGGAGCAATTTGGTGACAGGACTTGTGATCACCTGGGGAACCCATGCTGTAGCAACCTGTTCCTGAAGGACTGCACCCCATGAAAAGGACCCATGCTGGAGCAGTTCATAAAGAACTGCAGCCCCTTGGGAAGGACTCATGATTGGGAAGTTGGTGGAGGACTCTCTTGTGGGAGGGGTCCTGCACCGGAGCAGGGAAAGAATGTGAGTCCTTGCCCTGAGGAAGAAGGTGCAGCAGAGGCAAAGTGTGATGAACCCATGAAACAATCTCATTGTCTCCCTTCAAGGTAGAGAAATCCCATCATTTGTGGGTGACCTCTCTAACTGCTGCCTTCAAATTCTGTGAGCTAGCACAGAAAGAAAGATTGATTTTCCAAGTCCTGGGCAAGCTGTGCCTCACAAGACCTACTAGCTCCCTGACCAAAGCTTTCCTTTGATGGACACAATTCTACCTTACTGCTACTTGTTTTCTCTCTCATGCAAAATTCATCTTTCCAGTCCCCTTTACCCTGCTGAGATGCAACTTACTTAAAAATTTTATTTTCTCCTTGCTAACAGTGGGCTCTAATCATGCTCCAATTTGGCAATAGCTAAATGGGATGGGAACCAATAGCAGGGTAGATAGAAGTGGAAGTTTTAAAGGCCTCAAAAATCCTTAAACTGAAGCCCAAACTTTTTATATTTAAGCATGGAGAGGATGAAAACCAGGTTACCTAAGGTAGCAGCAAAGATGTTCTACAGAAGCAAGTAGCTCCCAGTTACTTAGCAAAAACAGGCACAGCATGCAAATAGTCAAGCAGCAGTAAACACAGGAGTGTATGAACAGAAGGGAATGCCACTAAGAAAACAACACAGAAAGCATAACTCAAGTCTTGCAGACAAGAAGAGAAAGCAGTAAACCTCTTGGAGTGCCTCTGTGAGACTGTTTACAGCAAGCAGCATCACATACAGCGTCGCTGCTGATGGTTCATACATGCCTGCATGTCAGCAGTTGGGTTGCCTGATCCTGTGTTCCTCTGTTGCAGGGGCAAAGCATCTCTCTTATACTGGGTCTGTGCAGCCAAAAAGCTATTTGTGCGCAAACCTGCAACAGCACCTACGGCACAGCCTTGTGTCCAGGCCCAGACGTCTCCCAGAGCTGCGTTCCTTTTCAGATCTCTTTTCCTGGATTTGTACATAAATCTTTATTCAGCTGGAGGCTGAGGGCATTTATTCCTGGTTGTAAGAGAGCCAGAGTGGGGCTCAAATGCACTTGCTCAGATAAGTGATGCAACCAGTGCAGGGAGATAGCAGAGAAGCTATTGACAGACTTGGCTGAACTGTGAAGGGTCTGCAACGTCAAACATGTTCTTTAATTTTGGAAGGATGTGGGTATGAAGCCTGCTTTAATTTCACTGAACAACTTAAATATTTAAAATGGAGTCTAACTTAACGGTTTACGGAAAACAAATCTGCAGTGTTCAGATTTGGATTTCTTATTCCTGTGTACTGTTAGCTGGAAAGACACAGGATGTATGATGGCACTCCTTGCAATGATGTCAGATGTTTGGAGATACAGTGGAAGTTAAAGAGTATCCATATTCTTTTCACTGCAAAAAAAGGCTGGGGTCTGTAAGGCATCCTTCAAGTGTTAGGTAGGTGTGTGTGCCTGAAGCCTCGGCTCTTCTTTCTATCTATTTCTGTCTAATACAAGATGTTAGATCTCCCTGAGTCTTTGACTCTCTTTTATCTGTAGATCATAATTAAAAAATTTACTTTCTACAGAGACTTTCCTTAAAAGGAAAAATGAATTCAGGAAGGGCTATTTTTAACATGCTAGACACAGATTTTTTCCACTAGATATAATTAATCTGTAACTTTACCCACAAAATAAATGTCCAGAATTGACACCCCTCCCACCAAAAATAGGAAGCTTCTAACAGATGGGACAAGTCACAAGAGTACATGATTGGTACTTCAGATTAAATGTCTTTTTCATAAAACAGCAAGCAGCGTATCTACTTCATGACAGTCGTTACTACATCAAAGTACTCAAAGGAGAATACAATTATATTGAAAAAAATATACTTCTTCTCCTTATGAAAAGAAAGTTGTCAAAAGGAGAAAAAAAAAAGAATTTCCCATGAAGACAGGTCCTGATGAGATGTATGATCTTTTTTGTTCTGGAGAGAGGAGGGGAGAAAGAGAATAGAAGAGAGGAAACAGAAAAAGCAGCCCCAGGATAACAAGCTTTGTGTGAAGCAGAAAATCATACCCTTTGAGGGTCATTTTCTTTGAGTTGCTGCCTCAGGGAGATGGGAGGCAGAGATTAAACATTGGAGGGAAAGTCCACCTTTGCTTGTAAGGCATCACTCTGCCCTGAAATGCTTTGGAAGAAGAAAGTCACTTCGGTCTTTTGGGGTGGGTGCGCAGATCCCAGTAAACAGTTTGGATCAAACTGTGCCCTTTACCTCCAGCTTACTGGCCCGAGATGGTCGGGTGGGAGGTGCAAATGTGATGGGATGCAGGGCAAGCATGGGATGCTGAGCATAGGGACTGTGTCACTGGGTCGGCCTATGAGGAACATAATTTCTAACAAGAATCTCTACTTCCAGCTGTCCATTCTGGGGGTGATGGCAGCCCTCAGCCGTGGGTGAGAGCACAGCCTGCCCACCTGGGAGTGGTTTTTGCAAGGGAATAGAGCGTGTTCCCACTAGGTGGAGCCTGAGCCCTTCGGTTCTGCATTTGCACTCCCTCCGTGCCTGCACAGAGGGGCTTTTGCCTTTGTGAGTCCAAGCAGGAGGCAGCTAAACAGAAACCCGAAGGCATTTGAAGCAGGTGGTGCAGGAAGGTCATGAGATGTTTTTGTGGTTTTCTCATTTTTTTAAATTCTACAGTTATCCCTGTTATGTATTAAGCTAGACAATGAAACCATCACATCCATCCATGTGCTTCCTATTGCAGCTGGTACGAGTATATATATGCTTTAAATCAGGTTACACTTAAATTACTGCTAGTTCCAAAAAAAAAAAACCAAAAAAAAAAAAAAAAAAAAT
>NW_016690184.1:11758145-11774681 GCF_001604755.1 Lepidothrix coronata
AAAAAAAAAAAAAAAAAAAAAAAAAAAAAAAAAACAAAAATGTGGAGGCATTGGCATTATTTGCCCTGTGGAACCACTGGGCACGAGGGTACTGCTTCAAAGTGTGCGTACAGGGACTGAAAAAAAAGTTGGAGATTCCCCCTGGGCCAAACTGCCCCGATATTGTGTAAGTGGAATTGTATATCCTTGATGTAGGATTGGAGGAAAAAAAACCAGAAAAATGCAGATGGAAGGCAACTGCATGGGCCTGCAAATGCAGGTTTAAAGAATCAGGTGTGAATAATCAGGCTGCAGCTCATTCTTATGCCAAAGTTGGTAGGTCAGACCAAGCACTTTGGCTGACTCTGAATAGATTAGCTGGCAGCTGCTGAAAACCCTGCCCAACAATTTCATTTCCATGGCCTTTCTGGAAGAGGCACTTTCTTTGCTTTGCACAGGAGTTCTTCTCCCCAGTGTGTTCTGAGTCAGGAGTGACAGGACTGGCTGGACAATGATGATTGTGTAGCATAGTACCCTTTTAGGTTTCAACCTTTTCTTCTTCATAGGGTCAAAGATAAACCTCTTAGATGCTTTGAAAAGCATGACCCCTGTCTCTGGAAATAACTGAGGTGTCCAGCCTGCATCAAAGAAACCTTTCCTTCAAAAACATTGTCAAAACTGAGATTTTTTTAAAAGCTTTTGGCTCCGATGAAAGCTGAATGATGAAATCAGTATGTATTTGATGGGAAGTGTTCCAGCCAGCTCCAATAAGGAGCACTACTCAGTATTTTAATGACAATCTTCAATAGCAAAACTCTATTTTGGCTCCTTTATGTTCCTACCACTGTACTGCCGGGGCAATCTTCCAGTCTTTAATGTATTTTTTCCTCACAGTATACCTGGAAAATGCTATTGTCCTGACTTTACAGATGAGAAATGGAAGCACAGGAAGGTGAGGCAACTTACTGAAGATTGTACAGTCAAGTTTGCAATGGAGAAAAAAAATCGTTCCCCTTGTCCTAAATCATAAGCTAGTGTTGTGAGTTGGGGTAGCTAATGTTATTTTTCTCTTTTATGACCCTGATCAGCTCTGTCCAGAATTTGAGAGTATGCGTAACCTGACATATCCCCTACGTAAGAAATGTAAAATAGAGATCATTTGTAGGTGAGGTCGCTGGGATGCTCTGTCAATTGGTTGGGCTGCCCTCAAAGATTTGCTATATATTTACAGAAAACTCTGTAAATATATACCTCTTTTATCCTTGTGTTTCTGTCTTCCTGCTCCCCACTTCCACTCTGTATTTTGGGGGCTCGTATACTGCAGGTGCTATCTGTAAACTCCCCCTTCACTTTTCTGTGAAGTTTTAATCGGGTGGGAAGGTCTCTTCAAAAAGTATAAAAATGACAGAGACAGCCAGACAGTATTTGGTTTACTAGAGAAAAATATCACAGTTTCTTGCAGGAAGTAGAGGAAGCAGCAGAAACTATACCTAACTAGAAAACAAAATCATATTTGCTTATATTGTTTGAAATACATGAATACGTAATTTGGTACCTTTAGCTGAGATGGAAGGGCATGAGCCTTTTATAAGTGAGTGTGCTGATATTTTCCACTAGTTCTCAGTTTTAAAGCAGTGTGACAGGGTTTCAAAGGGAAAAGATAAATACAATTATCTAGTGAGAAACAGTCCATATTTCAGAAGACATTGAGGATTCAGGAAGAGAACGGCAATAGGCCAAATGTGAATTGTCAGGTAAGATTTTATTCTCGAAATAAAACATAAAAATGATGCTCTGGTGTTATGTACGTTCCCATGTTCTTTGTTTATATAACTCCTATTCAATATTGTGAGCTGAATTATTGACATTTTCCAATTTCTTATTTGTTTTCCTGGCAGCAGGTGACACAGAATGATCTGTGTACAGTTTTATAGTTTGATTTTGCTTTCACTTTCTCTGTCCTATTTTATGCTTGAGTATACATGACTGGATATGATTATTTGCATAAAGAATTCACTGAAGGGTAGTGTCTTGGTTTTGTCTCAGGAGGCAATAATTCTTCTCATCTAGGTGCAGAACTACTGGCACCTAACTGTGATATCTCCATTTGTAAGTAGTCTCGTTCATTAAACAGTACAAAATTGCCTTTATACAAAATTCTAGGCACAGAGGAGAAGGAAGGCTCTCAGGTAGCCTTCTTCTGCGTTAAACAAAGGGAATGAGCAGTGGTGAGTTTTGAAGGAAGTAGAGTATTGTCCGTGGTACTCACTGAAATCCTCAGATATATTTGACCTCTTCTGGTGTCCACAAAGTCATGGATCACTGTGGTCAAATCTGAGTCTGATAGGATGGTTACAATCTACCAGGCAGTTTCTTAGGGACAGTAGTACATAAGGGTTTAAAACCAGTCCCATCTGTGAGCTGGTTTATGGTCTATGGAGATCAGTGTATCCAGATTTGACCTGGGTTAGAATCTCCTGCAGTCCCTTCCAGCCTGAATTTTTCTGTAATCCTGTGATGATCTGGTGATACTAGGGTCATAAAGGATGGAAATTTTTTGAGGACTTCCATTCTCTTCTGTCTTTTCCTTTGCCTAAACAGCTGCTGGTTTTGTGCAGGCATGGGGAGTGCTTGAAGACCGTGTTGTTTATTACTGGTGTAAAGGAGCTATACACTGAAGTCATCCATACACTGCTGGTATCCTAGTTAATTTCTTACCATCTTTTCACGTAGGTTCAGATAAAGTTTGAATAGTTTGGAGGGAAGGGTTCAAAGGGTTTTTGAAATGGAGCTGCAACTTCTGCAAAGATGATCTTGAGACACAGAACAGCACTTTTCTTCAGCTGCGGGGAGAGACTGTATCTTTTACATGTTAGTACTATGGTCGTCCTTAGAGACATGGCTTAGAGATGGACTTGATAGTGCCAGGTTAATGGTTGGACTCAATGACCTTAAGGATCTTTTACAACCTTAATGATTCTATGAGTCTGTTGGTTTACACAAGCAGATGCTAGTTTGGGCATATGAAATCATATGATAGGAAGTGTTAAACACAGATTTAATTCTTGTATCTAGTTTTATTACAGGAGCTCTTTGCCTCTTCCTTTTTCTTAGACCTTGGGAGTATTTTATTTTAAGTATCTGATAGTAGTGAGGAAACCAAAACTAATTCATGGCCTAAGAACATCCTTCATCACTTCTTGCTTCTTGTCAGCGAAACAATTCTCTGCACTGTAAGCTTGTGCCAGGAATTTCCCTGCAGATCTAAGTTTACACCACCTTGGAGCATCAAAATGCTGAACTTTTGGAGAGAGAATTCTGGAGAGAGAATTTTCTTTCCAGAGAATATGAAAGTCATCTTGAATGGTTTTTGTGGTGTGATTTTTTTTTTTTAAATCTGTATGTATAATATAATGCAATACACACCTTTCTCCTTGCTTCTCCTTTTGTCCTGAAGTTCCCTCTAAAAGGGTTTTGATGCATTTTGGTGTGTGTGCAGCAGCTATAGTGTGTGTGGCTCCGCTGGGGGTAACTGTAGCCAAATAATGTTTGTAAATATTCCTGTCCATAAAGCTTACTGCCCTTTGGCATCTTATTCATGTGTCTGCACAACTTTGAGGTGTGAGATTTTATTAATGAGTATATTTGAAAACAGGAGTATTGGGAAAATTAAGTCACTTGTTACAGAAATGTTTGTACAGAAATACTCTCTGAGGATAATATTTTAAAATCTTTTTTCTGTTTTGGTGCTGTAATGTTCACTGAACATAGGCTAAAAGTTTGGAAATCATGTCAGAGTAGGAAAATGGGATTCTTCCTTTTTTGCAGAGTGCACGGTTCTGGAGTAGAAATTGTCCTGTGTTATTCACAGGGGCAGTCACAAATCGTGAGTGCTCATTCACCGGTTTGTGGATAAACCTGAGGCTAAAATGTAGTCATACATTCATTAAACAGTACAAAAATATCACAGCACATCTATGGATAATTTACTGCTAAACTTTTCAGATAAGTAATTTGTAAAAATAAATTTGATTAGCTTTGATCTGTGTGCTAAGTACCCATCATTAAAATGTCAGTATTTTATTTTTTGTGGATTATTTTTGAATATCACCGTTAGCATTATCTAGAATCCATTGTTTAGCCAGATCAGTTATCTGTTATCACTAATCCATTGCCTAGCCAAGTGACTACTATTCTCTGAGCCATAGGTTATTTAGCTGTGTGTTTCTCTTTGAAAAAAATCTGATAAATTGCAAAGTCAGGCTGTAATACTTTACTGTAAATTGTGATAGATTTTCTATCTGCAGAGTGTCTTTTTAGTGAATTCTTCTATTAGAAATACTTGTGACTGTACATAAGAAGAAGTGTGGAAACTCTTTTCAAATGGCAGTTAAAATTCGAGGAGAATTTAAGCCTAGAAACAGTCAGATCCAAATTTTTCCTTGCTAAGTGTTCTTTAATGAAAAATATCTGTATTTTAAGTAAAATATGTTCATGAAATGCAAGATGTTCCAAATCACAGTATTAAATCTATAATTTAAATTTTTTATTGAAAATGTTACTTTCAGGTTCCTTAACAAAATAATGTGAAAACTATGGGGAAAAAACCAACCAGGAAAGCCCTGTTTAAAAATTGTTTTCTCTGTGTCAGAAAAATAATTTTTTTTTCTATTAAGCTTATTTAAGGAGTATAGATTTATTTCGAATCCTCATTTTGTAGAGACTTGCTGCTTTTAGAGATGCCTCCTCTATAATTGGGAAGTGCTGTGTTCTTTTAGAAAGCTTTTGAAAATTGCTCAGATAATATTTCCTAGTATCTTTGCTATTTGGCACAAAGCACTTCAGGACTGCAGTTGTGAAACAAAAAAGAAAAGGTGGTGCAGCAGGATAAGGAAACTGGTTTCTATTTTAAAAATGAAATAAATTCACAGTTTCCTACCTAAACATTTTGTTAGAATGATGCAGTGCCCCTAAAGTTATTTACCTAGAGTCTCAGGAAGTATGTAAATGTATGGCAGTTTGAAATTATCTGCATGCTTTTTAAAACCCACCATCCTTTTGCAGTTCCGTAATTCACGATTAATGTTGAAATAATGCCAGAATGCAGTGTGAGAGCAACAATTGACTCCCTGACTGTGGCACTTGCTGCTGTATGGGGGAGGACGGGAAGGACTCCTAACTCAAGAAGACATTATTTCTGGCAGTCATCAAGTCATCTTTCATGGGGAGCAACTGAGTAATTCACAGTATCCAAGTGTCACTGCACCTGTGGTGTTCATGAGCAGGTTTGCAGAAGGAATGAAGCAAGAGGAGTGTTTCCACCATGAAGATGCAGGCAAGCAGAAGGCTCTGCCCTCTCTCATGTCACTATCGTAACCTTGACATTTTGCCTTCTCACAGAAGGATCAGTCAGCCCCATTAGTTAGAGGGACCTTGGGAACCAGGACTTCCCATGTTTTAAGTCCCCTGGGTCTTTATCTGCTCCTGAAGCTCTATTCTTCCCTCCCTCCTAGCCAAAGTGCAAGGAGACAGTGTCTCTGGCCTTCTTGAGTGGGAAAGAAAGGGGTGGGAGAAACATTGATAGGTCCCTGCCAAGTTGGGGAGACATTTGGGGCCCCTGCCAAGTTGGGGAGACATTTGGGGCCCCATGCTCTGGTTCCCAGGCAGGAGGGGAGTGAAGCACTCTCTCACACGCATCACTCTTGCACAGCGGGAAGTGAAGGACTGATGACAGGACAGTCTCTTCCTACAAGCCAAGAGGGTCGTGAACCCAACATAACTCTCACAGAAAAAGTATTATTAAAAACAAGACGGGGAAAAAGCTTCCTAGCATTTGGCCTGCAGAACAGAAAATAGCATTATTGCTGGAGCAGAAGCAAGTATGAAATCCCTCAAAATATTCATAAACCATAATATGTTTTTATTAAAAATTTTAGTTTCCAGTCAAGCTTCCATGACCTAGGGCACTGTTATCATGCAACAGTGTAAATGCTGTTGAAGCCGGAAGTGTCATTTGAACAGAATAAATTAAGTAGATAAATGCATTTGATATATTGTACAATATATTCTTCGGACTTGCTGCACATCTTACTGAAAACCAGAGGTCCCCGTGCTGCATAGCATATCTTCTGGTACAAATTTTCTGCAAATTCCAGTGTCATTTCCCAACTGTGACTGCAAATGAAATTCCACAAAATTTGAAGCACTCGAGAGAGTAGAGGAATATAATGGCATCCATTTTATGGTTTAGGAGACTGTGAAGGAACTTAATGTAGATGATTTGGAAAGTCAGAGACATCAACCTGAATAATACTGCAGGTCCCATAGTTGTATTATTCTCCTTCTGTTAAAACAGCCTCAGATAAAAAGTACTTGATTGGGAAAGTTATATGGCTTAGCACTTGGCTATAAGATTATAATACTTTTCTGCTGCATGATTTTCTTAAAAATATGTTTGATTGAAATTAAGAAAGCTAATTTATTAACTCAGCTGGAAGACTCATCGCATGAGAATGGAGATTTTACCCAGGCATCTCTATTTATTATGGTCATTTGCATGCTACCTACCCTATGGGAACCCTGCTTTTCGCTTTCTACTTGGTGAAATCCAGTGGGAAGGTAAATTGCGAAAATTATGGAGATAGCTCAAACCCATGTTCTAGGCTGTACTAGACATATATCAAAAAAGTTTTTCTTCAACTAAGAGAATTTGTTTGGAAGATATCCCTTCTAAAGCAAAGCAAAGGGAGGCAGTAGTGAGATTGGGAAGGCTGTTCAGCTCTAAGATCAATGAGATCAAGTGTGTAGAAATTTAATTCAGTAGGTTAGGTAAAATATTGGTGATTTCAGTGTCCCCACACCCAAAATAAAAATGGTTGGCAGTTCCTACAGAAGGAAGGAAAAATGGGATAAATTCCTGCAATGATGTTTTAGATTATCCAGGAGTTTGCAATGTAGCTTATTGCAGTAGGTGAGTCCTGTGGAATGACTAGTTGCTAAGTCCAGTTGTCAAGTGTCTGTCTTTCACTTAGTCTCTTCATTATAGTGTCAAAATGTCTCTTATGTAGATAGGCTGAGAAGGAGAGATTACTAGCATGGGCACAGCACGGCACTGGGTAGAGCTGTTTTCATCCCCAGCTGGGATCTCTGCATGCCAAGAGGCTACACTGCACCAGCTGAATGCCACAAGCAAAGCCTGCATCTGCATCATGCTGTTCCATGACGGCTATGAGGTCAACAAGCACTGGTGAAATTTCTTAAATCATGTTGATTCCTGTAAGATAATGACAAAACTGCTGTTGACTTCAAGAGGGAATGCATTCAGACCACAGGTCAGGGTCACAAAAAGGCCTGTGGCAGAGCTGGAACAGAAACTCTCAGATTTGTGTTATTACCTTAAATAAAAAAAATCCATCTTCCCATTGTGAACTGAAGCTCCTCTCTTTCTAAAACTTTTTTTTTATTTTATTTTTCTTGAAGTATTTAGGACAGTTTGTTCATGGTCCCAGTTTACCTGAGTAGTTTGCATACTTGCCCATGGAAAGGAAAATTTTCTACCTTGAAGTGATTGACATAAACTGCAGTTGTAACAGGGACCTTCTAGGGAGCAGGGGAAAGTAGGAGGGGATGAGAGAGATTGTTCCCGTAGAACAACTGAGTGAAATTGTAGTTTTTATTACGCTTCACTGTTAGCCCTTACCTTTCTATGGCCTCTGCTTCCTCACTTCTATAAACTAGACCATTATTGCCCTAAACCCTGAAATAGACCTTTTAACCAGAGCTGCTTTACTATCCAGCCTGCACAGCATTTTCATTGAATCCAGTTTGTAAACATACCTGGGGCACTCAGAGGACAAATGATTATATGTTTGGAAATACATTATAGAATATTTTATTTCCTATAGCTTAATGGAAATT
Organism: Lepidothrix coronata; assembly: GCF_001604755.1. Taxonomy (NCBI): domain Eukaryota; kingdom Metazoa; phylum Chordata; class Aves; order Passeriformes; family Pipridae; genus Lepidothrix; species Lepidothrix coronata. Next base: position 11,766,042 of record NW_016690184.1, read on the forward strand.
TAGGATAGTGTCCTAAAAAGAATTTATTTGACAGTCGCAGAAGTCTTTTCACCACAGAGGGTAGATATGTTGAGCGTCAGCCTGGAGTATACTTTGCATTGCATGATGATTTATTTGCTAAGCACTGAGGAATATAAGAGCAGGTTGCGGTGGATGTGAAACAAATGAATTCTTCATGTGAGCGTATTGGATGTGTCCGCTGGTGTGAAGCTGTGGTTTGATGTGATTGTGCCTTTACAGGGCAGGTTTGATAGTGTGCTGACTAATGACTGGCTAAAGCAGGTGTTGGTGTCAGCAGGGCTGTAGCTGTTTAGCTCAGAAAGCGTGGGGTTCCCATTTCAGAAGAGTGATTCTGGAACATGCAGAAAACGTTCTGCCTCATTAGAGGCTGAGGGGAAGAACTAAATTGTGCGGCTGCAAAGACAATAACCTCTTGTTTTCTCTAGTGAGCTGCCATCCTTTCCATGTGCTGCAGATATTTTTGCAGATGGCAATAAACTTACATTCTGGCATGCCTCTTTAACCTTCCTAACTGCATCTTGGTTGTTTAGGCATTGTACTTGGCCCACGTCAGGAATTTTCTTATTAAATGACTTGTCGCTAGAAAAATGCTGATTCCTTGATAGAGAGTGTTTTGTGAGAGAATGTCAATGCTGTGAGCCACTGCCAAAATGCAGGAAGCCTTTAATAGAAATTCACCTTCTGGGCAGATTCCTTGTTACTTCATCTGCTGTACTGCTAAGAAAAGAAGATCCATGAAGAAAACTATTATCTTGAATGCTTATTCTTACTGCTTTGAGATACTCTTGCTAGAAGACACAGTTAGCCCAAAGAGCACCTATACAGAAAGAAGTAAATTTTTTAACCTGACATTTTAGGGTTTTTTGTAATCTATTTTGCAACAGATAACAATTTAATGTGTATTAGCATAAACAATTTTCGGTGACATATAAAACACAGTAGTGAAAAACAGCATTTGTGAAGTATTAACTAAAAGGACTGCTAAAAATTAAACTCTGATTTCCCTATTTTTATCTAAATGGTATGGCATCAGTGAGGCTTTTGTCCAGCTCCCTGGATCTCAGTGATTTTTGAACACCTTGTTGCTATATCTGTCTGAGTTTATTGCTCTTCTACCTTTCTCCATATGAAGATTTCCTTGCTTGGTTACAATATTGGAATGCCTGGGAGTTTGGCAGCTCTCTCCAGTAAGGACATTTGTTTTTTACATTCTTCTGAGTGAGAGCCTGAGCTACTTTATTTACTCTTCAAAGACTCTAAATATTCTGAACCTGTACATTTTGGCTGTCGTTCACAGCTGAAATTAATGTATGGTCAAACATACGTGTTTAACCTCTAGGGCCGTGCCATGATTTGTATCTATTGGACTGTATTAAGCAACTACCTTTAAACTTGGAATTGCACTGTAATTAATTCGGTGTTTCTTAAAAGCTCCTTTTGTTACAGTGTTGTCAAGACTCTATGTGTCTTTGTTTTCTTTTCTTTTTTTTTTAATGTTTCTACCTGAAACAAATGCCTGTCCCATGTTAAGAATATTTGCTTTAGCTGTCACATGAAGCCAAACTTACAGGGCCCTGGCTGCTCTGGAAAAAAACAACAATAATTCAGCTAGGGACTGAGCATCCCCTGAAACATGAGAGCTCCGATGTCTTCTGTTATCAGCTTATCAAACTCAGAGGAATCTGTTGTCCTCACTAATTTATCCAGGTTTATATTGCAGTAGGTGTACTTGCAGTGACAAAGTTAACCCCTCCTGAAGGTTTCCTGCTCATTTCTAATGTACCTGTATAGAAAAGAAGCATTAGAATTTATATTTTCTGTGCTTTTCTTTAATAAAAGCTTTACAGAGGACACTTATCAGTGGTTATAACAGCTTGTTATGATACAGTTCCTTTTATTTTGGAAACAGTTACATTAGGTGGAGGCTTTAATGTACTTGAAAAAAAAGGTACATGGTAATAGTGAGCGACAGGAAAGTGGTACAGCCTCTAAGAGAGCTTGTCTCGAGCAGTTCAAGCAAATCTCAGTATAGACTGTTTTGCCTTTCTGCACTTTGCTTGTTCTTCCCTCAGCCTGTTTCTGTTCCCATTCCCCCTCCTTCACACCTTCACTGACAATTGCCTGACAACAATTTGATTCAAAGAACTGAAGGGTAGAAAACTCTTTGCAGTCTTGGCAGGTGTACTTTCATGGCTTAGTGCCCATGAGGTGGCTGAGAGCCAGAGCAGGCACAGGGGCAGAACATGTGGTAGAAGGAGGGATAAAGCAGGAAAGGTGTTAGGGGGACAAATTCTTTATGACGCAGCAGAGATAAGAAGAGATCTCAGGAAGAAGCCTTTGGATTTAAACAAAGACAAGGAAAGTCTGTTTACATTTACTCCCTGAAATGCTCTCATTATCTATTAATTGAGCAGACTTGTAGACGCTGTGGTAAATCTCTTTATGACTTTGTTTTGCCCCATCTCTCATTGTATTTGTGATAAAGAAATGCCTGCTTATCTGTTTGATGAAAAGCATCTCCCTGTGTTTCCTGGACCTTTAATCCTGGCTATGAATGGAAGGTTTGTCCCTCCTTCCCAAAACCCTATATATACCAAAAAGTTGTAACCATTAAATGATTTAGTTTTATACACGCAATCTATGTCCATGCCATGATTAAACAAATGGTTCTTGTGAACAGGGACATGAAGCCTGGACTGGAATAAAGGCAAGGACAAAGGCTCCTGCTCCAGTAACGAGTCGCTATTGAACGGAACGGAAAGCGCGCTAAAATAGTACCTCTCCACTGCACGGAAAGGTAAGCAATTGTGGAATAAGGGCAGATTTAAAAGCCCGGAGGCCAAAAAGAGAGCCTTCAGATCGAAACAAAGGCTGCTTTAAGCACCCAGGGGCCAAACTAAGAACCCTGAAACAAATCGGCTGGCAAATAGCTGCCCACATCAAAAAGACTGCTTAGGAAATGGGGTCTAAAATGTCCTCAGAACAAAAGACAGTTTACAAACAGATGAAATGCCTGCTTAAACAACATGAGCTCGAAATAGAAGACCCTTCTTTGCAAAATTTACTCCTGTGGGCACTGCAGAATCATCCCGAGTTGAATGTTACTAATGTCTTTGATGACGTGGAATGGGATCTCATTGGTGTCAGGCTATCAGACTCTGCGACAAAGGGAGACAAACAGGCTGCCAGCCTTCTCGGAACCTGGAGGGCAGTCTTTCAGACTTTAAAATCCCACACAGCTAAAAAGTCGTTACCCTCTGAATCTGTCATTACCGATGACTCCAGCCAACCACCAGAGAGTGCAGCAGAGGAGGAGCTTGCCCCACCTCCCATACCACCGGTACCCTCTGCGAGGGAGGGGGAGTGCCAAAATAGGGAGGGGGAGTGCCAAAATAGGGAGGGGGAGTGCCAAAATAGCGGCGGCTCCTCTGCGCCCCTGTCACAGAACAACTCTAAAGTCCCTACCACCCGGGGCCCTAATGAAAATTCAAGGGATTTCAATCCCTTTGACTCTAAAAAGGAGCTCAGTTTATATCTTCCTGACCCTCATGATAGATGGGCACAAGTGAGGCAGGAGGCTGCTGCAGCAGGAGACATAGAAATGCTGAAATATCTTCCTCATCCGCCCCGCTGGGAAAATATTCCATACCAAGTCCTGAAAGAATTGCAAAAGTCAGTCACTGATCATGGCTTAACTGTTCCGTTTACAATGGGGCGGTTAGAGATTGTGTTTGATTCCTTTACTTTAATCCCACTTGATTGCAAAGCAATTGCAAGAATGATTCTCACTGCACTGCAATTTAGTATTTTTAAAACTGAGTGGGAATATTTGGCTGCGAGAGCTGCTGCAGAAAATGCAACCAGTCTAAACAATCTAAATAATCTAACAGCACAGCCTATAATCAGTATGGAAATGCTTCTGGGGACAGGACCCTTTGCCACTCGGACAGCGCAAGCCCAACTGCCAATTCATGTTCTGAACGAAGCTAAAAGGCTAGCTTTTCGAGCTCTTCGCGAAGTTCCGGAGGCTGGGACGGCTCGTCAGTCTTTTGTTACTATTCTTCAGGGACCGCGAGAAACATTTATGGAATTCACTGATCGTTTAAAAGATGCAATTGACAAACAAGTAGGGAATGGTACGGCACGAGAGATTTTGTTGGAACACTTTGCAATAAAGAATGCTAATATAGATTGCCAAAAAATATTACGAGCCTTACAGAACCCCACAATTTCGGAAATGCTTCGAGCCTGTCAAAATGTGGGTTCACAATCTCATGAAATGACTGCTTTAGCCGAAGCATTATCTGCTTTAAAAGGACCTTCTTCGTCTCAGCTATGCTATGGCTGTGGTCAGCCTGGACATTTTAGAAAGCAGTGTCCGAACAAAAAACCTACCAGACAGCCTGGTTTATGCCTGCGCTACCGCAAAGGTTTTCATTATACTAAAAAGTGCCGCTCAGAATTTACCCAAGAAGGTAAACCGCTTCCTCCACAGGGAGGGGGTAAAGAGCAGTCGGGAAACTTTAAGGTGAGTGCGTCGGGACCCCATGCGATGACAGCAAGTGCTCCCGAGTTTCAGCCCAACCACTTGTACTAGCCAGCACCTTACGAGCACCCACCCTGGATGATATTTTGATCTGTGCAGCTACAACAGAATTCACACAGCTAGTGCTGAAAGCTATAATTGCAGCAGTCACTGCCTATGGTCTAAAAATAGCACCAGAGAAAATCCAGCAAGATGCTCCTTGGCATTATTTAGGGTGGATAGTAACACAAACATCAATTCAACCACATGTTTCCCTAGAAACATCCGTACAAACTCTTAATGACCTGCAAAAATTACTGAGAGTTATTAATTGACTCAGACTAGTGTTATGCATTACTACAGATAAACTGCACACGTTGCTTACCGTCTTAAAGGAATGCCCAGGCTTCTCGACAATTAATGCCAGAAGCAACCACTTCTGTGCATGCTTTGGAACAAGAACTGAACTCTTGTCAAGGCAATCGTCGCCTTCTAGATGAACCAGCAGTTTTAGTTGTCCTAATGGGACTCGCTCAGCCTTTTGGACTTTTGGGTCAACTGTTAAAAAACAATTCTGATTTTTGCTTGTGGGAATGGCTCTTTCTAGCACATCAGTTTCCAGAAGCTGTAATGACTCAAGCAGAAATGATTTCACAAATTCTCCGGAAAGGACGGCTTTAATGTTGGGAACTTTGGGGTGTGATCTACACACAGTATAACTTGCCTTTAAAAACAGAAAGCTTGAAATGGCTAGAAAAAGCCAGTTTGGATTTCCAGACTGCCATAATCAATTATAATGGGCAACTGAGTATTCACTTACCTGCTTGTGCTTTTCTACAGCAACTAAACCACTTGCCATTAAAGCTGAAGTCTCATTGGTCCCCAATCCCCTTATCAGATACACAAACTGTGTTTACTGATGGCTCTGGACGCACTGGAAGAGCCGTAGTGGTATGGCAAAAGGATGGCGTATGGCAAAACGATATACACCAATTTAGTTGGGTCACCACAACTTGTGGAATTTTCTGCAGTTGTCCGTGCCCTAAAATTGTTTCAGGGCCCTCTTAACATAGCTTCAGATTCTCAGTATGTGGTTGGCATTGTCCAATGCATTAAACATTCCTATCTCAAAGAAATAAGTAATAAACCACTATTTGCATTGTTTCAAAGGCTAATGTTTGTGGTTAATAACAAGACAGTCTCTGTTTTTTACAGTGTGTGTGCGTTCTCACATCGCATTGCCCGGACCAATGACAGAAGGCAACTGGTGTGCTAACGTGCTTGCATGACCTATAATAGTGCCCCAGTTGTTTGAACAGGCTAAATTGTCACACAACTTTTTCCACCAGAATGCAAAGTTCGAAAAACCTTACACTTGACCAAGCCCTTTTTATCATTTCATCCTGCCCAGATTGTCAACAAATCACCCCCTTAACTCCAGAAGGAGTTAATCCCCGAGAGCTAGAACCACTTCAAGTGTGGCAAACAGATGTTACCCATGTACCATCTTTTGGCAGACTGAAATGGGTACATGTCTCTATTGACATCTTCTCTGTATTTTTAGTTGCTGCAGCTCATTCTGGTGAAAAGAGTCGTGGTATTCAACGCAATTTTCTTACAGCCTTTGCTCATATGGGTGTTCCCAGGTTAAAACTGATAATGGACCCTCCTATATATCTGCCTGTACCCGTGAGTTCTTTGCCCAGTGGGGCACTGAACATGTTACAGGAATCCCACTTTCCCCTACTGGACGAGCAGTACTTGAACGTGTGCATTGTATGCTCAAAGAAATGCTACAAAAACAAATTAGGGGGAGTGCGGGGTTGATTCCTCAAGAATGTTTAAGTAAAGCGTTATATGTACTTAATTTTTAAAATTGTTTAGTTGGGGACTCTGCCCCAGCTCAATGCCATATTGTTCCAGCACACAACCCGATGGAAGGTAAAGCTGAAGTGTTGCTTAAAGACCTGAGCACAGGGCATTGGCCAGGTCCTCGGTCATTGATAACCTGGGGAAAAGGTTACGCTTGTACTTCCAGAGACAGAGGACATTCCGTTTTGTGTGGCCATATCTTACACCATCTTCCTAGTGACAGGAATCCCTTCTGACCGGACCAGCCCCAGCCAATGGAACGTCTGGGTGACCCTCGCCAATGTGATTGGAACTGACACGTTATGCCTGTCTGTAGCTACTCTATCAGATCCGTTTCGTACGTGCTTGGTAGGCCTTCCACTCTCCAAGGATCAATGGATGGCCTTTTTAAATTCATATTTGTCTCATTGTTCTTACCTTGACACTTACAATACACCCCTGGCAGAGTACACAAATACGAAAGGGCAAAGAGGGAAACAGCCAAAGGGAGAGTATAAAGATCATTTTCCTACCCTCCCTATAAAACCTCAAGGGATAAGATATAATGGGCAGCTTAACTGCCCCCTTTTGTTTTCATTTTTACCCTACTGACCTGCATTCAGAAAATCTGCTGGCAGTTGATGTGTCTTCTCCAGGAGCTTATCAAAATGACAGCTTTTGGCATAAACTACCCAGCCCAACTATCATTAAATATGAGCCATGTCCAATTGGCTTGCTCGATGGACTGTTTTTGATTTGTGGACAATGAGTCTGGAGAGGCATCCCTGGTAAGGCAGACGGTGGGCCTTGTATGTTTGGAAAGCTAACACTGTTTAACCCCAGGTAGTTACCCTCAGATAGACCCTTACGCAGCAAACGATTTGTGAACCAATATGCTTCAGACTGTAATTCTAATGTCTACTTTTGTGGCCCAGCAAAGAGAGTTTTTGCCAGCCTCATATCAGGCATAGGGACTGCACACGCTTTAACTTCTTTAGATGGACTTGCCTGTTTGCTTGCAAAAGAAACTAATGCTACTAGTTCAGCTATTGGTGCCTTATTAACCGAGGTAGACTCAGTAAGAAAAACAACCTTGCAAAATAGAGCAGCTGTTGATTTTTTGTTATTAGCTTATGGACATGGGTGTAAATAATTTGAAGGACTTTGTTGTATGAATCTCAGTGATAATTCTTAATCGATACATCGAAGCATTGATAAGTTGAAACTTTCAGCTCAACTTGAAGATGATGAAGAAGAGTTAAGACAGTTTCAATAGTTTCTTGATATGTTTCTTGATAGTTAAGATAGTTTCAATAGTTTCTTGATATGTTTAGTGTAGGACCTTGGTTAAAGAAAGCATTTATAGTAATATTAATGGGACCGTTTGTATTCCTTTGTATTATGCTTTGTATTCCCTGTTTATTATCCTGTATACAACGTATGATTAATTAAAGTTTTATACAAGCTTCAATTTTGCAGCTTGAAAACAAAAAAGGGGAAATTGTGGGACAAATTCTTTATGACACAACAGAAATAAGAAGTGATCTCAGCAAGAAAGCATGGGATTTAAAGACAAAGAAAGTTTGTTTACATTCACTCTGAAATTTTTGCATTATGTATTAATTAAGCAGACTTGTAGACGCTGTGGTAAATCTCTTTATGACTTTGTTTTGCCCCATCTCTCATTGTATTTGTGATAAAGAAATGCCTGCTTATTTGTTTGATGAAAAGCATCTCCCTGTGTTTCTTGGACTTTTAATCACGGCTATGAATGGAAGGTTTGTCCCTCCTTCCCAAAACCCTATATATACCAAAAAGTCCTAACCATTAAATGATTCAGTTTTATACATACAAACTGTGTCCGTGCAATAATTAAACTGTTACAGAAGGGTTTACCTACAGATGTGTATGACAGTTTGTGTGGGTCACTTGCCTGTGCACTAATAGTCAGGTTTGGGACAACCAGACCTCCCTCTATCAGGTTTCCCAGGAGACTCTGTGATCCCTTTGCCATCCACTGAGGTTTGATGACTGTACACTGCATAACCAACAAACTCAGGAAAGATGACAGTGGTGCCTGGCACCAGTTCAGCTAATTCGTATCAACCCCCACAAGCTGCTGACTCTTGAAAGATATCTGGGAAAGATGGTTATCAAGATGGGCCTTCAGGAACCCTACTTTCAGCACTGTGTATTCTTTCAGCACTGTGTATTCTTTCAGCACCACAACTATGTTTATGCTT
>NW_016690184.1:11774691-11803922 GCF_001604755.1 Lepidothrix coronata
TTGATGACTGTACACTGCATAACCAACAAACTCAGGAAAGATGACAGTGGTGCCTGGCACCAGTTCAGCTAATTCGTATCAACCCCCACAAGCTGGTGACTCTTGAAAGATATCTGGGAAAGATGGTTATCAAGAAGGGCCTTCAGGAACCTTGCTTTCAGCACTGTGTATTCTTTCAGCACCACAACTATGTTTATGCTTACTAACTAAACAGGATCATGGTGCAGACCCAAAGACTATCACATAGTTTTCCAGACTGTTTAATTTCTTGCACATTGTTGTCACAGTTTTGTCCTGGCCAGCTGGTATTCTCCTAGAAAACACCTGGTCATAGTTCAAGGTGTGGCCCAGAAAGCACACTCTTGTGTGTCCATGGACTATGTAGGCACCTTCTTTTGCCCCCTCCTTTCTGGGCTGCTGTAGATTTAAGCAATATGTAGTCACTGCAGTAAGGTTCACAGTAAAAGGCTGATGTGGGAGATTTCTGGAAAGAACTCAGATGTGTAAGCACTTGCGTGTGCTTCTGGATATGAAAGGGTAGAGGCTGATGCTTTGTGGTGGGTGATGGGGAAGGGAATGTAGACATTCAGATGAGGAATCAACCAGTTTGGTAGTTGATTCAGGGTTTCAATTACGCCTGATCATACAGGATGAGGCAGAAACACGTGGGCTGAATTTTTTTTTTGCCTGTTGAATTCATAAAGCCACAGATACCATATTTTATGGAAAAGTTCTGTAACTGTGTAGTAGAGGCTGATGTGAAGGTAAAAGCGTGCTTTGAAACATTCTGGGGGGATTCTGGCAGTTAAATTCTCACACAGTATAGCAGATTTTCCTTTTGCCCTTGGAGGCAAATACATAAAAAAGGACCACAAGGGATTCTTTTCTGTTCCCTGTAACAAAATAATGTGTCTATAAGAATCTGATCTCTTCAAGGAGATCTAATACCATTAACTTTATTGCTTTAAACATTTTGAAAAAAGCTTTTGGCTCCAGTATGTTTCCCTTTTACAAATAACAAAAAATGGACTGTATGATATACAGGCAGTTTGGTCCTCTGTCTGCTCCCATTTGGGGACCCACCAAACAAGAATTTATTCTCTGATTCCTTCAGTTTTCATTTCTGTGGAACATGGATATCTATTCTAGTAGGCATTAACAAACATTATTTTTCTCTGTTAGATGTAGTTCAGTCCTTTGACTTTTTATTGTCAGGTATTTTTTCTCTAGTAGTGGGAGCTTTATTTTTCTTGGAAAAATGCCTCAAATAAATGTGACTATTGTGTCTTATTTGATGTTTCCCAGCCCTTCTAGTAACAGCTGTGAATGGTATTCCATTGCTTCCATCCTAATGGGCATCAACAGATTAGACTTAACATGAGGTTAGGAAATTTTGGATGAAAAAAAAAAAGACTTTTTTACAGGTTTATTTTTTTAGTTGGAGATTGCACAAAAAAGGTTCTCACTCTGCACTGTTTGCAGCAAATGAATCCATGGGAGACAGACTTTGTCCAGGAAGAACTCTCTTGTAACTGTATTACTCTATTTCTATATACAGACTCTACAGACCCCAGGTCCGAGCTCTCCAGCCAGGCAATAGTTTCCTTATCTCTCCACATACCACACACCCATGTGACTGCTTCCAGCCACAAAGAACAACCATGCTTCAAGCAGCTTTCCAGCTTGACCTTGTGATTCTTTTCACACACACGCTAATGTTAGCTCTGGCTTGCTCAAGACCACAATATTTTTGCTTTAGTATTTTCTTCTTCTTTTATCATCTGGGTGGCTGGTGTTGTCTGTCCAGCTGCTCCTACAAGAGGTGACTGATTAAAGAACAGCATCAGAAAAGAATACTTTAGGTTAATGAATTCTGGATGATATTGAATAACTGTACATTTCTATTGTTCCTGTTATTTAAAGATCAGAACATAGTTTTTTTCCTGTTTGCATTGCCACAATAACAGAAACAACACAGAAGCAGATTAGCAACCATAGGACCGCTTTTCTCTTACAGAGTTTTGGGATACTGAGTTTGCAATGTCACAGAAGCCCATAGGTGGTTAAGACCATGGGGTTACAAGTGGCCAAGTGTTTGATTTTGATTTTACTTTTTACAATTTATAGATGTAAATAAGAAAAGTGCCTCTCTCTACTAACGCAGATTTCTTGCAGAGGCAGTGCTGTGCTTTAAAAAAAAAAATGCTCCCATGTAATCCATAAGAAGGTGATAAATACTAGCATCTCTTCTCTGTGAAAGATAAAGATGATCATATTTACAATATAATTTAAATTTTAGGAAAACAGGACATCCAAGAGGACTTGGCATTGCCCCAAACTCACAGAAACCAGTACGATTTTTAGTGATGTCAATCAAATAAACCTAAAGGTGAAAGCTGAGTGCTTTAGATATTTCATACATTTTTGTGTGTAGCAGTTGTATTAATTAAATGTATGGATGCTTCTTTAACACCTCACACATCCTTTTAAAAAGATTGAGAGCATCAGAAAATAAAATTTAACCTATGAACTGAATTGGAAGCAATAAATTAAATGAAGACCAACAGCTGAAAAGAAAGGGAAACCAGGTAAGAGTGGCAAGGTACTCAAAGATCAGCAGGATGAATTCTCCCATTCCTTTTATGAGTAGTGGTTGTGGTGTGAGACTGTTCTTCCTTCCACAGAAGTCCCGTGAATGTTCACCAATTATTTCATGAGGAATGGGGAGCATTTGCACATAGAGTTATGTCTAGCATGAACTCAGCCACAAAACCTGAATGTGAAACATCTTGTTAGATCACTGAATCTGTGTACCTCCAGAGGCAGGGCTCTTCTCTTTGGCCAGGTCTGCCCTATAGCATCCCAGAGCAGGATTAGACCCCTGTGTACATAATTCCTTGGTTTTTATGAGAGAGAAAACACAGCTGACAGGCTAAAGGAAAGCAGTGCTGATTGCTAACATATTTTCCTATCTTGGTTACAGAGATGGCAGAAATAGAGTGCGTGGAAGTGTATAGAGCTTTTTAGGACATTTCTGAGTTGCTTTTAGTCAAATAAGCTAAAAATCTGCCTGTTTTCTGAATAGAAACTGCCCTGCTGGAAACCAGATTCTGCATTTGATTTCCTTTATTGTTTCATTGCTAGCCTTAATTTCTGTGTGATTATGTGTGACAGCACTGATTCTAAGGAGAAAAGAGTGTATAACAAGGACAATGAATACTCAAAGGCAGTCTCCCTTTATAAAAAGAAAAAGTGAAAATCTGGAGTTGTATAAAGTCTGCGGTTTCTTCTACTTGTGATGTGAAGCCTGTAACCTTTTCTCATCAGGAGAACAATTCTTGAGAAACTTCATCTAAGTGAAGTGTGATTTATCAAAGAAAGTATATATTTCAGAAGTGAATTGCCCTCTAAAAAAGCTCCTTGGGGACTCCAGAATAGTGTCATTTCACAGGGCACCTCCATACCTTCCATGTTCCTCTTAAAGCTTTCACTGATCTCAGGTAAATCAGTTTTCCCCTAGTCTTTTGGTAAAACTATTCCCTGCCATTCCCTTCTCTTGTGTAGTCTCCAACAATGTCTTAATTTGTAAAACTGCTAATGTGACAATGCATGTACCTCTCGTATATATTAACTGTTCTTATTGACTGCTCTCCCAGTAGCCCAGGTGCATGTAGCTTATAACATTTATTTACAGTGGGATTTCCTTTTTTTTTTTTTTTAATTGTTTTGACTAATTCCTTGTGCGTGATCACTTTTTAGCGGTAGAACAATGTGACAATATACACATTCTTTTTTCTTAATCGTAGTTGTTGTCTTCTCTTCCTTTTTTTTCTGGAGCACTTTTAATTCAGCTGAATTTGCTTTTCCCCCATTTGTTGCTTGATAGACTGCTTTCAGTGTGCTGACTGTAAAAATTCTTTTGGAAAGCTGCCTGGTTTCTCTCTAGAGCCTGATGTAAAGTCTTCAAAGTAAAAGAGCTGTTTTTTCATTTATTTATTTATGAGTAGTGTCTTCAAGAGTCGGGTCTTTTATTACATAGACCCTGAAATTCTAGTTTAAATCTTCTAAAGATGCAGACTCATTGCATCATTTATTCAATAGAAACAGAATTTTCAAATTAGTTCTAGAAAGATCATCTGCTAGAGAGTGCACAAATGAGCAGAGCTGTAGTCTGTTAGTACTTATCATCACTGGTCTTATTGATTGATTACTGATTTTATATTTCGTGAAGAAATGCACGATACTCTGGAAAGGTGAGGATGGTCTGTGGATTATTTGTCATCCACAAAGGTTGGAAAAGGGGAAAAGTACTCTGGTGCAAGTGTAGGAAATACTCCTGATTAATTATCATTTATCTACAATCAAACTCAGCAAATATATCTCCTAAAAGTCTTCAGATGTTTGATCTGAAACTCATTACAGTTAATAAAAGCTTTTCCTGATAGCTACACAAAGGACTGAGATTTGAAGTTATGTTAGTTTGAGGTAGAATGAAGTCTTAATTTTTGTTCACATCTCCAAAATGCAGCTGATGAGGGTTTGCAAGGTCATCCTTAGTTTTTTCGTATAGAAGTCTTAGAATTGTCTGTCAATGTGAATAAGTACTGCTCTGATGTCTCTGAGACAGGGAAAAAAGGATTCAGTTTGTGTTGCTGATAGTTCAGCAACTGCATTAGGCATTTGAACATGATCAATAGTCAGAAATAAAATGTTGATCCCCTCACTCCTAGTTATATCCAGATTAAATGACCAAGGCTTGTGTGATGTTTATTATCTTCTTCCTTTTTTTTGTAGACTCCAAAGTACCTGATATTACAAATACAGTCTGGTTTAAAAGATTAAACCAAATAATTTTAGCTTTAAGTTACTGATATTTTCTTCATTTGCATCTGCACTACAATGAAAGGACTTTATGTTATCGGAATAGATTGCCATAATGGAGATGTTTACATCTTTTAAAGCAGCCCTGTAAATGTTTTAGAATTGCTGGGAAAAATGAAATACACAGATAGCATATAGGCCTAATACAGTGGCTGTAAAAATCAGCGGGCTAGCTGGCAACTCACTTTTGATCAGAGAGCAAGCTCTGCCTGAGAAAACTATAAAACCAAATAAGCAAAATGTTTGGAAATGCTTCTGAGAATTGCAAGGAAGAAACAGGAAATGTAGTATATTGAAAGTGAAGCTAGAAGCAGAGCAAGCTTATTGTTTTTATTTGTGAAGACAGGTTGAAAAATAAGTAACTACCAAGGATAGATAGTGCAGTTCTGAGCCTCAAATAAGCCTTGTCAGTGAACTGTTTTCTGAATTTTTTTTTTTTTAAAAGGAGATGATTTGTTGAAAGTTAAAAAAACCCAAAACAACAACCAACTGTCAAATCCAAATGTTATATCAATAGAAAAGCATTTAAAAGATCAAAATATCACATTTCCATTAGGGAGTTTTGCAGGGTATCTGGCTTCCCAATTTTTTTGCCATTCAAAATATGACCAAATTGGAGCAAATGTAAACAAGCAAACTCAAATGGAGGAATTTGAAGTAGTTGAAAGAAAAATTCTTTTTGGGCCCTAATTCCCATTTTTAACTCATAAACATACATGCAGTTTTGAGTTTTCAGACTAAGTTTGACAAAAAAATTACATTGCCTTGAAGATTCTGAGAAGTGAAAAAAAGAAAAGTTTTCAGTCCTGCTTAAACCAATGTTTTGTGGGCCATTTTTGTACTAATATATATTACCTTTATCCTAGCTGATAAAATGAAACTGATCCATTTCTTTTATTTATACTGTGATATGTATCCAAAAAGGTGATAAAGATAAGGTTATAAAGCTTGAATAGAAGTACATGTTTTACACTAAGCATTATTAAGTCCCCAATGCTATCTTTTTTTATTGTAATGACTGAGAGAGAATGAAAGGTTTTACAATTATTTTGACCATGACACTTAATTGAAATGAGAATGTGTAAATTTTCTGTAAGAGTAAAGCAGATGGTGGTACTACAATATAGTTGCAATTTAGTCTGTGTTAATTCCTCTTTATAAGCCTGAATCTCCACCTCATTACCTAACATTAATGAATTCATGCCACACAAGATTCAGCGAAGGGAAACAATAAAGAAATAAATGCACAAACTAAAATAGCAATGAAATTATCATCTGAAGAAAAAACTTAACATGATTCACCATGTCAGTAAAGGTACAGGAATAATTGGTTATATGGATCACTGCTCCTGCTGTGATGTATCAGAAATCACTGGATCAGTCTCATACACACACATATCTGGAGGGAGCGTGACTGGGAGAACAATTGCTTTCCTGCAAAAAAACCCCCTTGAGAACATTTGTCTCCATCCATTGGCAGTTTCATAAGTAATGTCATGTCTTCAAAACACATGGATTAAAATATTTCATTTTAGACAACATTCAGCTGTTCAGTTACTGTATCAAATCTATGCAATCCTGCTAATTTTAGCAATGCAGGCCATAGTTATGGTGGACACTAAACCCTAAAAATGTAAATACAAAAAGAGAGTGAGAAACACAATAAGTGGGTGGGACTCATCTTGGAGACGTCTGTCTCTTCTTTTAGTTTTACTGATGACAGTAGTCTTCTGATTCAGGCATCAGGCTACTTACGGAAGTTAGAGGGATAAATCCAGACTTGGCCTTCTTAACTTGGGTGCTAAATGTGAAGGCTGTAATTATGAACTGACATCCCAAACCCACTGGAATGTGTATGGGTTTGCATGTGGGAATAGGATGCTTTACCTCCTAAAGAAAACTGAAGTGGAGAATGACCCTTCAAGTGTCGTTCATCATCAATGCACAGTATTGATAAATTTTCCTTCCCTCACCAGAGCCATTACCTTCTACCTTACAGGGCACACTCAGAAACACTGGGCTGACAGAGGCCTCTTTGGTCTTCTAAAGTTATAAGGTTTGCATTGAGAATGCTTGACGGTAATTTGCTCTTACAAATCTCAGCTCTGCTGGAAACTGGAGTTTAAAAGATGGTTCCATGTGCCTGCAAATAGAAAAAGAAATAGCTCAGAACAAGGAGAAGGGGTTAGTTTTCACCAGAAGTCAGAGCAAGATGCTCACTCCACTTCACAACTCTCCCATGAACTGGAGGAAACAGTTTTTGTTTACAAGTAATGTGAGAAAGAAGGCTGAGTGCTTTTTTACAATAGCCATTGAGTCAAAGCAGCAGAATGCAGTCAAATCATCTGCACTCGTGAATTTTCTGAAAGACCAGTAACTGACTGATTAGTAACTTACGTGGCACTTGTGTGGGTCTGTGTTTTTCTTACCATAGGTGTAAAACAACATTAAAATAATTAGCTGAGGCTGTGATTTAACTTTAGTTACACTCTTCCTATGTCCCAATAGGAACCCCATTCTAGTGAGCGTGCGATGTAAAAATATCAATCAGCTAAATACAATTTAATTTTAACAGTATTCCTTCCAGGGTCCATAAATATTTGTAGATTAAAAGGTCATGGAAGCGTTGTTTAAGATGTAAATTACACATATACTGGCTATTTTAACATAAATTTAAAAATAGCTCTAATAGTATCATGATGACAGGTAGGAAGAAGCCTAAAGAATTTTTTGAGTCTTCTTCCTTTGTACTTTGTTTTATTTTGTGTAAAAGGCTGTAATGCAAGTACTGTGTACTATCTAAGTGACAGTAAAGACTGGCAGTAAAAGCTATTGCTGTATTTAAAACCTGATAATTAGTTCAACAAGTGATTTTGTTTTATTTTTAACAAGCACATGATAAACAAGGGAGCAGTGAAAGGTTCATGAGATAGAAGGTATGATCTAAAGTGAATCACTACTCAAGGCTGTCAAAATTTTATCTAGTATATTTCTCTTTTGCTGCAATTTTTTATGTTCTAATTCAGAAATAAAGGGGATTTCTCTCTCCACCCCCTTGCCAAACTAGAGTAGAACATACAGATTGTTATGTTGCACTGTTTAACAGCTGCACAGAAAACCCAAGAGTTGATTTTTATGGTATATCATTAATATAGAAAGCATCTTTATAGCAGTAAAGTCACCCCCTTTCCTTCCCCATTTGCTTAGTTCTGTGCCAGTTACTTTATATGAAAGTTGGGATGCATTTTAAGTTCGTTGCTGTCATGCACAGATACCTGAGGTACTACAGTAGTTCCATGATCTTAAGGTGGGCACACTAACATGCCTTATACCAATCTGGTTTTAGCAAGGAATGATGCCTTTTAGTTCCATGATCATAACTTTTCTGATTTACATTCAACTCTTGTACACACTTTCTGCAGAAGCACTACATAATTTAGTGAAGAAAACACTAGACTAGGTATACTGTAAAAATCTGGCATGAGTTATTTTTTCTCTGCCTAGAAGAGGATAGGGAGGCAAAGTGGATAAGATAGGGACATGCTTATGTCTTGCCATTCATTTGATTTTTCTCATCATGAATATGTTCTTTCCTTATGACCCCTGCAAAATGGTATTGTCATGAGATGGTGAGTGAACAGACCTCTCTAAAAATACAACACTTTAACAAATTGTTTAGCAATGACTGCATGCAGCCATCAGGAAAAAATACTGACAAGGATGACAGAATTTCAATACAGAATGTGAAAGTATTAAAATAATCTGAGGATTGACTGAAAAAGAAAAGCCTGATTAAATTTTCTTGATAGCTTCTGAGGCAGAAAAGAAACCAGACGTCTCTGTGTCTATATTTACTACTGGAACCTCTGTTCATTCTTCTTGGCTACTGTAATAGAAGGGGGGGTATTTTCTGCTCTTGGGAACTGAGAGGCTCAGCCTGAAAGATATTGTCACTGCTCAGCCATTGAGTCTAAATTTCTGTTTTTAAGAGAGTATTCTCAACCTTTTCCCAAAACTAAAAATAAACCCGCCAGGTATTTCCCCCCTCTTTGCAGGGATTAGAAGCACTGAAATATCATGAAAGAAGTAGTTTTTAATGTTCTAAAGTTTTGGCCTAACAGTGTTAAAGGAGATCAAGGGATGTCTAAACCTGATTCCTAGAAGAAAAATAAGAGGAAGCATTCAGATAAGCATTCGCGTTATATTTTTATTTTAATTTGAACAAGCTTTTTAAGGTTCACTCATTACTATTTTCCATCAAACATAGTTTAACATCCATCTCAAATTTTGTCTGGTAATATATGATGGTTTTTCCTTTCACTTTTAAGGTTTCACCATATATTTTACACTAGCAAAAACTGAATGAACAGAGGATGGATGAGACAGTAAATCTTACATTTCAGCTGTAAAAGGTTTTTACTGAAGGTGATGGTAAAGAAAATGGGAAAGACAGTAAATTATCTAGATAACTGCTAGAGTATCTGCTAAAGCATCTTGTTTTCTATGGAATAAAACTTAAGTAAAAATCTAAGCCACATAAGGTAGGACTCCATTCTCCTACCATTAGGCACGTACACTTGATTATAATTTGAGGCTGTTGCTCTGCATCTAGTTCATATTAGGTATCTACTTGTAATTTTTACCAGTCTCTAAGTAAAAGCCGTTATTAAACTTGTGTAAGACTATTCCTAGTCTTTCACAAGTTACTAAACTAGTAACAGCACAAGACTGAACAAGTTTATTGTACTGTTTACCTGATAAAAAGAGCTTGCAGTGACTAGCTAAGACATAGGTGAGACACCACTGTAAACATCAGCATTTGATGACATTAATCTTTCTTGTGATACCTATTTGCCATGGACCTGTTGCAAACTTCAGATCTCTCAGGACTCTACCATTTTATTATCACTATAGTGGAAACTAAACCTACAGCTGTGTTAGCATTTTTGGCATTATGGCTATACCGGTTAGGGGATATGATGTTTAGTGACATTTTTATACTGACAAAACCAGCAACTATATTCAGAGCTTCAATTTCTATGCATGTAATCAGCAGAAAATGCATGGGCAAAATATCACTTTAGCTGATAAGAGATGCATGTCTACTTGGGGGAATTTCCAATTCATTGAGAGGCCTTTTTTGGTGGAGACAAGAGCTAAGAGAGGGAGATGATAATGCGTTCTGTAAAAGGCAGTTTGTCATGATTGTTCTGTTCCGGAGTTGACCATCTTAAAATATTCTGTCTAATGTTGTTTGATTCCTCTTTGCTGAAAGAAAACAGAACAAAACAAGAGATATTGACAGGTCTGGGAAGCAATGGGAATGAAATGCACAAGGAAGAGTATCCTTTCTGGAAAAGTTTTTCACAAAAGTATTTAATTTATTAACTGCTTCTTAAAAGAAAGCATGTAGGACTGAAAAAAAAAGTGAAATAGCACTGTGCCTCTGGGAAAAAAAAAACAAAAGCCTTTCTGATTGGCTCTTCTAAAGCTAAATTAGTCTCATGTTTTTGAATGTTGCTATATTTAATTATGGTACAATTGAATTCATGGGGTGGCAGGATTTTAGATTTTTAAAATGTAGAAATCCATGAAAGCCTGAAGAAAGTGGATAGAGTCAGCTTTGATCTCTTCAGTTCCTATTTGGATTACCATAAGATGATGCTAAATGTGCTGGGACTCCTCTAAGACAAAGGGCAGTTGTACAGAGCTTTTTGTACAAAGCCACTCTCTTACTCTACAAAACAAATGGCTGCAAAAAACCTGCCTGTTGGATATGATCTCCAATGCTGAAATTGTTCCTTTAGCTGTGTGTACAGTGCTTGCTGGCTTGAGCCAACCCTGTGCCAGGGAGCATGTTCAAATGGTATAACCATTTGGGTGCCAGTATCCAGCAAGGAGCTCATTACTTTTTACCACCAATCATTTTTCAGATATGTATTACTATCATGAGAAGGATTTGACATGAAGGGTTGTTTCTGGACTTGGAGATGTTGCAGACAGCAATAATGATAACTCTTTCATACTTTTACAGACAGTAACATTTTAACAGCTAAGGAAATATACAGCTAAGGACAATATACATGGGATCTTTCTGATAGTCCCAAGTGTGCAGAATTTAAGGCTTTTTTTCTTCAAAACATTGGATGTGAGAGAAGCTAGGGTTAATTGGATGTAGACCCTAGAGTGCACTATGAAGTCACACAATAGTGTGACACAGAAGAAGGTTAGCTAAACTAAAGTGTTAAAGCAATTGCAGGTGAATGGTATGTGATCAGCACTTTGCCAACAAGCTAAGGCAATGTTATGCCTTTTGGGCAAGATGCCATGGAAATTTTAGCAGTTAAAATGATCTGAATTTTCAGTTTCATGTCTCACAAAAAAACAGAACCAAGTAACTTTCATACATATGAAACAGCAGTTATATTTCTCTACTGATACGATAATGTCTTCTTGTCTTTTGTCTTACAACATCCCTGTGTTTTCTCTGGAAGCCTGAATGATTCTTTCTCTATATAACTTCTGAGTTCTGGATGATATTATAATGGGATTTCTTTGCTTTGGCAATATCTTCTGGCAAATAAGCTTGTGTATAAGCTTTAAGGACAATATATTGGGGTGCTGGTCATATGATTTATTTAGGTGAAAACATCTTATGGCTGTGGATTAAATACAGCTTGTGAAAATCAGAGGTTGTTTTGGATCTCTGTGGATGTCTGACATTTGAACACTGAGGAAAAACATATAGAGGCAGAAAACTAGGACACAGATACTGGCATATAAACTGTAGAGACTCCTTAAGACACAGGGGAAATGAAAGAGGTGATGAACTGTGGTGGGTTGACTTCGGCTGGATGCTAGGTGCCCACCAAGCCACTATATCACTCCCCTTCCCAGACAGACAGGGGAGAGAGGATAAGATGGAAAACGACTCTTATTTGAGGTAAGGCAGTTTGACAAAGCAAAAATGAAAGTTTTCACACACACAAGCAAAGAGGAAAAAAATAAGGTTTATTCTCTACTTGCTGTTAGCAAACAGTGTTTGGCTTCTTCCTGGGAAGCAGGGCTTCAGCACACCTAGCAGTTGTTCTGGAAGGCAAACATTTTAAATAACAAATGCACCCCCCCCCCTTTTCTTAGCTTTTATATCTGAGCTGACATCATATAGTATGGAATATCCCTTTGGTTAGTTTGGGACATTTGGCCTACTTGTGTCCCCTCCCAGGATCTTGCCCACTTCCCCCTGCCACTCACCCCTCAATGGTGGTGGAGGGCAGGGAATGTTGAGAGACAGTGCTGGGGCTGTGCCAGTGTTGCTCAGCAGTGCCCAAAGCACTGGTGTGTTATCAACACCTTTCTAGCTACCAGTGCAAAGCACAGCACTGTGAGGGCTGCTATGGGAAAATGAGCTCAATCTCAGCCAGACACAATACATGAACAAAGAGGTTTCATACTAAAAAATGAGTAAGAAGAGAGGAAGGGGAATTGCTTAAAATGACCATCCAAAATCAAAATGGAAGATACGAGGTGGAAGGAAGCCGTTGTTCAAATGACAAGCCATGATTTAGAGGAGAAAAATCAGTGCCAATGTTGGAGAATGTGGAAAAGTGCTAGGAAAGGAGAAAGGTGAGAAATCAAAGTCAAGGATAGTACAGATGCACACATTTTTTATCCTACTAAATAGAGACAGAGAGAGCTTCAGACTTCTCTGTGTGCATCACACCTGTCAAATATGCATGAAAATGCTAAACAACAAGACAATTAATTTCCTCACTGGGGTTTGAGAGAGTATGGATGAGCTTCTTGGAAATATGGGAATAGATGTGAATAACACTATATTCAGCACGTACACACCCCAAAGCACAAGCTCCTGCTTGAAATCTTCCCTTTCCCAAGAAACTAAGGGCAGGTGTGAATCTGCATTTGACTCCCCTTACAACAATATCTATCAGGGAGAGGTCAATGACATGTGTAACTACCTGCTGGCCACTTATTCCTCCATCCAAAGAGGTTGTGCTTTTCCTATAAACTCACAGCTCGGAGGGGTACAGTTGATTGGCTTTCCTTCTGTTCAGTTCCTCTTCTTTGATTTACAGCAGTCTCCCACACTCTTTTCATAGGTCCTTCTCTGACTTCACTGATAAGGGATTTGTCTGTGTCCAATTAGCAAGGCTAGTGTATCAGGCTGGAACTAGATAATTAAAAGAATGAAAAGAGACAGAGTGACCTTGGTTCACAAACCTCCATGGGCAATTTAAAAAACTTTAAAGATTTCAAGGAAATGTATTAATGTTACTATTTTATGTCTTGTTCATCAGAAACAGGGCAGTTGTTCTTATATAACTTCAAGGTCTGTCTAAAATCAAGAAAAAGGTGAATTTCTTTAATTTCTTTTTTCTTTTTTTTTTTTTTTTTTTTTAAACTGTACATTTGATAATTAAACATTTCTAGGACAAAAATGCACTTTTCAAGTTTCCAAATGAGGCGATGACTTTATTGTATTTTATTTAAAAGCATATTTGTTTTGAAGGGAGAGTATGAGTGGCATCATTCTTATGGTAAATCCAGAGCAGTAGAAACCACACAAAGCAGGGAAGGCCATTCTTTGTTTTATCTTACCTGCTCTCACATATTTTGTTTAGAAGGAGCAAGGGAGAGATATAGTAGCTGGTTAAAGCTCATATTTGGCTCTTCCATGTATGCAATTAAATAACGGCATATTAGTGCTTTTAGCAAAGAACAAGGATCTGGTTATACAAGGTACCAAAAAGAAGTGGGGGAGATGTAACTTATAGGCTGGAAATTCATCTTAGTTAACTGTAACCACCTAAATGAGAGAGATGTGGTTCAGTTATTTAGGCTTCAGTGATAGTTGAAAGAGGGAGATGGCAGAGCTATTCAGAGCTGTCTTATCTGAGGGCTCATAGTAAAAAGAGATGCTGGATAAAAAGAGTCTCTAGAGGTGCCCTTCTGTCTGCCTGGCTGTTTGTCCCTCTTGCTTATAACCATAGCCCAGATGGCTAGCTTAGACTAGATGCTTAATTTTTATTTAGCTGTCTAAAGTTAGGGAAGATAAAATCCACTAGAAAACTAGGCTGCTGGTATACCACTGTGTTTACACACAAGTTTAAAGAGATATTTTGATTAATGGAGTGTTGGTAAATTGTCTTATAGCCAAGAGTTTAAGCTTTTATGACTAATTTAAAAGAAGTAAACACATAGGTAAGAAGGGTAATCTGTTGTTATCAGATGTGTAGGTCAACAGATGCTAAAGAAGGAAGGAAAATACTTCTTACTGTAGATACATCCTTGGCTTTTAGGTGCCTTGAGTTTCCACTGGTACTGGATTATTTAGTCTCTGCTTGTGTGTCAGTTTGATTCCAGGTATCATGTTGTGCTATATTTGCTGGGCCAATTTATTTTTCTTTCCTTTGTATATGCGTCTCTCCTGTGTGGATGTGAATTTTCATGTCTGTGTGTGTGTTCACAGGATGAAGTCTACTCAAAAAATTAAATCTAGCTGTATGTCCTGAGAACAGAGATGTGCCTCTTCTCAAAAATAAAAAACCCCAAACAACAAAACACTGAAAGACCAATGTCTGGGTCTTTACTCATTTACAAGGTTCATTATATGAAGGTGTTCCTATCTCAGCTGCAGAGGAATGGAGTATATCCACTTTCAGATAAAGCACTCAACTCCCCAAATTAAATATTTTTATCCTCCTAATTCCCTATAAAGGACCCTGCAAATAGGTAAGGTGCTAAAATGTGATTCCAAAAATCAGCTTTAAAATATTCCTGGCTCTATTTCAATGTCCCCGTGTATATACAGAGAGGTTGAGGCCAAAAGATTTTTCAAATAGCTTTTCTCAAAATATTCCAACAGACAACCCTGTCATCATTAAAATGGCAAGTTTCAGTGCTCAGAAATAAGGACCATTTTCAGTTATGCGTCTCATCTCTGGGGTTTTGTTTTCTCCATGTCTGATGTGCTTTTTCACATTTGTTTACTTCCAAGGCGTATTCCAAAGCTTGGACAGCAGGGTTTTGTTATGGTGTGCAGGCACAGTGTGCATCCCAGATTTTTAGTACCAAGCATTACTCTACTACTAGACGAAAGTAACAGCTGATTTCTTACAAACCATGAAGTATCAACATTTTACTGGTAGGCACTGTTTAAGGCTCCACTTAAACATAATGACAGACATAAAAGTGTGCCCTTAAAACCATTGCTGCTCCTTATTGTTCCTTACAGCTTTCAAATTTTCTTCCCTCTAGGTTAGCACTTTTACTGTTACCCTTTCTCTGTGCAGTTTTTGCTGGTTTTGAAATAAACCTTCCAATTTACAATCTGTCTGTTATTGGCACTAAGTTTTTAAACCCCTTCACATTAAGTCATTTCAATGTCTTGACAATTTATTAGCCAGGAATTAACTCTTTGTTCACACATTTGCTATCTATGCTATAGTCCCCAGAGACTTTCTTCATAGATCTTCTTGTTCCATGATGCTAATTGGTACCAGTGGAGGATACCTAAATACCAAGCTATTTTTAGTTGATCTACAGCTATTTCACTAATGAACTTGTACCATGAGCAGAATAAAGCTAGAGCTCCGGCAGAAATGTATGTATTTGGATTTCTCACAAGTGCTTCTTTGAATTGGCAAAAGGGTACACTTACTCACAAAATGCACGAACAAATTTCATCTTGGCCAATCAACATCTGTTATAGAGATAAATGTGAGCCAAAATTTCCTGTTTTAACACTGAGCATTTGGCCCAGAAAGGATGATTATTTAAACTTTTCATGGCTAGGTCCCAAATACAGTCTCAGAGGCAGCTAACCCAGCTACCAGAAAGGTAGGCCATATTCCATATCCCGCTGGCAGGATACTTGTTAAAGACTTGGTTTACTTTTACTACTTTCAGTTCTTTGACATTTTTAAATCTGAATTCTCATTTGCAGTATAGTAGCACTTTGAAGGGTTAATAAAATGAATTGTGGCTATTACAAATTCTATTTAACTGAATAAGCAAGTAGTCAGATTCGTTGTTGACATTTGGGTATAACTCTTTGTAGAAGCTATGCATATGAAAAGTTTGATAATAAAAAATTCTGACAAAAAGTAGGGTTTGAATGAATAAAAAATTTTCAGGGGAGATATCGATTTCAACAATCATGTTAAAAATACTAACATTTCAGAAAAAAAAACTTAAAGCTGATAAAATGTCTTTTTCAATGCTCTTCCTTTTGTAACAATTTTAAAACTTTTCACTTTCACGACAAAGGCGTTTTCTGGGGATACAGATTCAGTGTTCTGAGTCTCTCCCCTGTAAACTTTTTCATTTCCTGAGTGTCTCATATTGGAACAATAGGTTGGATGCTGAGCTGCTTTTTCCTGAACAAACCAAGAAAGAAAAACATTTCCTTTGGGAGACACCGCACTGCCTGCAGTTCTCTGTCCTGCAAACAGTATTAAATTATCTTTGAAAGTTATCAGTAATATTCTGCTGAATATCAAGGGGTGTCACTGTTGAGCAGTAAAAGACCCCCTTTGCTGAGTAAATTGCCCTTGTGAGGTTTAATTTTAGCTTTTTTCTTGCAGCTGTGGAAAATAGTCTCCAATCCAAAGCCTATTAAGGCTGAAACTACGACTTACTGCAGAGAGCACACATAGAACTCAATAAGCAAATTACCCTTTCTACAGCGGTCAAGGGTTAAAAAATATCTGAGGTCTTGCTCTATTCTAACTTCAACATGGAGATTTTCTAATTGAGCCAAACATACACATATGTATGTTTGTCTGTTTTAGGGAAAGGATGGTTTAAAGGAGTACACAAAGGAAATAGGCATAATCCAACCTAAGGGATGCTAGAAGCCCTGGCCAGGCTATGGGTTAAATCCTGGACATCATGTCATTTTGGGTGTAATTTTGCCTTTACAGAAAAATTTCCTTTCTATCCCTGGAATCTTAGCTAATGCTACCCAGGCATTGTGTATTTTGAGATGTCACTTCTCGTTTTTAAGGACAAGGGAATTTCTCCCATATTCATAATTTTGCTAACCCTTAGGTCCTACGAGATCTGTTTTTCATTCGTGTTATCATCTTAAATTTTCTACACAGAAGCAGATGACAGGAGAAAACGGAATTTGACTCATCAAGTGTATTGTTTCCTCATTCCCTGACTTTAACAAAGAAAAATCTCTGCCCTTAGGTTTCACATAGGAAAAATTCACCAGAACAGGAACCCTGGAATCTCAGGGCCAAACCCATTTTCAAATGCAGATGGAATAGTCAGTGTCACAATCCTCAACCAGCCTGAACAGCTTTGACTACTGGCATCTTGCTGCAAATTCCAATGTAGGTGCTGAAGGCTTGCACTTCTCTTTGTTTGCTTTAGTGTTAATGTTTTTAAAGCTTTCATGTTACAGATAGCATCTCTTTCATCTGCATGGTGTAAATATAAAGTTTCTCATTGTTAAATTCAAATTCATGTTCATTTCTGAAGGGTTTCATTGAAGACTCTCTTAACTTGAAGTTATTCTATACCAAGTAGCACATGTAGAAGCCTTAACAGGATAAAGTCATTATTATTAATTTATTAAAATCAGCTTCTGAGTGTTCCATTCTTATTCCCTTTAGACTGACATGAAAACAAAACAAAGTATGTTTGTGTGAAAGTATATTGATGTAAGAAAATTTTATCTTGATGGAGTATCTTCAAAGGGAAGGAAATCTTCCTCATGGGGAAAAAAAATAAAAGCTTTTTGCCTTTTAATACAGTTATGAGGAAGGACAGAGGTCAAAAGTTTTTCCTTATTTGTATACAGTTATGGAGCCACAAGACTCACTAAAATTGAAGCTTAGAGCAGAAAGTCTCTGATGAAAGTATAGTTTGCTTTCAAATGTTTGTTCTCTTTTTGACATGGTACTTTGTGTCCAACTGAAGAGCTAAATAAGCCTAGAAATACTCAAAAACCTTTCCGCCACAGATAAAGGCATACATATCTCCCCATGAGGAAAAGTTTAGTCCTATTGATCCAGTAAGGTCTGTTCAAACCATAAGATGAATACACTTGGAGCTAAAAGGTAACTGTGACAGAATGTTTTGACCCCTTCATGGCATCGTGACTGCTGGTATGGCAGGGGATTTCATGGCACACTGACCCTGGAAAAACACTGGCAGAGGGAGCAGGAGGGAAACAGCCATTGTTTCATGGCATTGTTGCCCCATTTTATGAAGGGGGATGAGGTCAGACTATTTCCGTAAAATGTTTCCATTCTGATTTAGTTTTAATGAGTTTCAGCCTTTAGACTTTTTGTTCTTATAAGAGGCAAATGGGAGGGGATTTTTAGGATGATTTTCTCTCATCTACCCCACTTATTAAAAATATCTCTCTTCTCTCTGTTGAGAGATCCCTTATGAACTCAACCCCAGGAGTGTGAAGGGACTCCCTAGACACCTCTACCACCAGTTTTGTGTTAGAACTTCACAGTGAGTTACTTGGATGGCCTTTATGCAAGCTCCACTGTCTGTGTGAATTTGGTTCCTTGGTCCTCTTTTGGGGAAGCAAGGCATTCAGCTACAACTTCAACAGGAGTTTCTCTTTTGAGTGTGTAGGTTGATGTGGCTGGCCTCAACACAGTCAGCCCCAGCTCTCTGTCCTGCAAGCCCAGAGAGGCTGACTTCTTTAACCAGCTCCTCTGAGATGTCTCTTTGGGGCTGGGGCCATATGGGTTTTCCTTGCAGCAAAGGAAGAGAGCTTGTTCAGAGTTTGTTTAGGTTTCCTTGAGAAATGGAGGCCTTCTCACACTGTAAAACTTGTAAACTACAGCAGACAGACAAAGCTTTTAATACAAGCTTATTAAAACCACTAATTAGATCCCAGAACAATTTCCCATCCCATTGCATGTATCTCTAGATACGTCTCCTAGAACGCTTCCATCAACGCTGCCTCCGTACAATCCTAAACATGCACTGGTCAGATTATGTGACCAATACATCTGTTCTAGAACAAGCAGCAGTCACAAGTATTGAGGCCATGTTGCTGAGAACACAGCTGTGTTGGGTAGGGCACGTCTCCAGAAAGAAGGACCACTGCCTCCCTAAGATCTTGCTTTATGGTGAACTTGCCACTGGCTGCCACAAGAGAGGAGCCCCAAAGAGGAGATAGAAGGACACCCTGAAACAACATCTCAGCCTTGGCCATATTGATCATCATAACTGGTCTACTCTGGCCTCCAGTCAGGAGGTCTGGAGACACACCATCTATAACGCTGCTGTTTCCTTTGAGAACACACGCAGGATCACTCTCGAGGAGAAAAGACAACGCAGAAAGAATCATATCTTGCAGAATATACCACCTAAGGAGTCTTTCTGCTGTGCCCTTTGCAATCGGATATGTCTGTCTCGTATTGGCCTCATTAGCCACCAGCGTGCTTGTAACAAATGTGGATAGAGCCTTCCTAAATCTTCGTTTGCGAAGCCTCGCCATGATGATGACATGTATCTCTGCTTAGCTCTGATTTTTCAAGTGATCCAGGACCCTGAGAAACTTAGGGGGACACATCACAGAAGAGACTGCCTGCCTTTGGTCCATTTTTATCAACAGACTGGGGTTAAGGCGCTGATCCTGCTTCTCTCTCTGGAGTCTGCATTTATAATAAATGAAGCATCATTAGCATATGCTCAAGAATATTTGAGATTAAGTTTCATTTTGCATGAAGCAACAGCTCCTCTGAAATTACTGATGTAAAAGAAATTGTTGTACCATGCAGGAGTTGAAGAAAGGGGAGATTGAAAAATAAAAAATCATGTAAGTACATATTAAATATAGAATTCCTGAGCACAGCTCATGTTGAAATGGTCTCAGTTAAAACCAGACTAAACTGGTGGGTATGGGTTTAAATATTTAATTTGAGAAACCTATTTCTGAAAAATCTTTTCTTGGGGTCATCTTAATATTATTGACAAAAAAGGCCTTAGGAGATCCTGCATGTGAAAACAGGTTAAGCAACAAGTAGAATTAAAACATGTGGCTGTATTCCAGTGTATGGATTAATGTCTGTATTTCAGTGTTCCGGTCTCCCGATGCACCAGGGGAAGTTGGAAACTAAAGAGTGTGGAGGGAAAAAACACAAAAGTGGTCTGCAAGGAAAGGCCTGAAGACTTCAGTCAGTTTGACTTATTAAAAAGGTGTCAGGCAATTTAGAGTGTTTACTGATGACTTAGAAATATGTGAAAACAAACAAACCCAAACCAAACCAACACAAGAAAACCCAAAAACCCCACAAAACCCCCAAAAACCTGAGATCAAAAGGGTGTGCCATAGGAGGAGGCTTAATATATGAAAGCTGAAGCCAAATATGCAAAGGAAAAAAATCTAAGAGTATTCATAACTTTGATATTGAACAATACAATGTGCTGCTGAAGGAAATATTAGGTTCTCCATGGTCCTGTCTCAAGAATGAATGTCTTTCCAGAAAGAGTCTTTCAGTCAAGCACAAGTCAGTAAGGGCAAAAACAAGGGTAGCTTGTTTAAATTTAGCAACCTGTGATCTACAAGATAACCCGTTGGTTTTTAGCTCTTATGTATAAGCAAAATTACAATAAATGGTGAAGCATGAATTTCAGAGATATTCTATTTATTTCAATAGGCCTTCCTGAAAATAAAAATAAGCTTTATACTATAATTACAGGACCTTCTTTAATAATTATCAGTGGTGCTATGAAAAAATGGTGTGGATCTTAAAAAATCCTTAAAAAAGAGAGAATCCTGCAATTAATTAAAATTTGATGTTAGTGCCTGAATTTACAAAGATGTTATAGAAAGCTCCTTCTGCTACTCTCAGAAGAGTGTGAACTTCTGAAAGGTTTCTGAATGTAGACCAGGGGTATGGAGACGCCTACGCGATTTTGAAAATCTCAAGTGTAACATTATACAAATATTCTCTCTTACAGACTATTTTGAAGTAATGCATATCAGAAGTCTTTTGGTGGTGTCCCTTTTTCTGATTCCCATGAGTCATTACCCAAGAAATTCATATCACTGAAAGTACTATATGGATACTGCATAATTTCAAAAGCCAAGCATCTCTACCATAGTTCACAAGCAGGAAATACAGTAGTGTCATGGGTTTACTTGTTCTAGAAAACCAAATGGTAATTTTCCTTCTCCTGCTGAAAGATGGGGGAGGGACGTTGAATGGGGAGGACAGTTTTCTGCCTTGGGTGATTGACCTGCACAAAGGAACCGGCTGGCAGAACTACATTCCAGGCTGATAGCCCTCTCTAAGGCTGGGGGGGGTGGTGAGGAGTTTTTCTCCCCTCTTCTCCTTGGATAGGAGCGCTTCACTTTTTGCCTTAATGGAGGCAAGGTGTGTCTGTGTTGGAAAAGCTCTGAGGCCGTTTTGCTCTCAACCTGGTCATCTGGCTGCTCTCCAGCCTCGGCTTGCCTGTGCTGTGCACTGCTCTGTCTCCAGCCCGAATCTGCTCAGATTTCATCCGAGAGTTTGCGCTCATTGCCAAAAAAGGGGAGTCCTGACCACAGTCAGCCGTGAGTTTAGTGGGAAAGAAACCGCCCCTCTTTCCCCTTTCCCCCTTCCTCTCCTCGGTGTGTGGGGGAATCTCCATTTTCAGCTCCTCCTGCCATCCGGGGCCTCACACGATGACCACCAGAGCCCAACAGTGCCCCATGCCGACCAACACCGAGCACTGCAGGCTCTGATCCTCCAGCGATCCAACAGCGCTCCCTCCCAACCGTGATTAGAATCACGCTAGAGGATAGAGAAGTATCAAACTGTTTCCTTTTTGAAGGGGACTTTTGGGTACAGGATTATTGTTTAGTTGTTTTCGTGTTGCTGATTTTGCCAATATACATATATCCTTTAATAAAGGGTTGTTATTTCTTCCTTTTTCCATACTTCCTCGATTGGAACCTCTTAATTTTGGATTTACAATTGCTGAGAGAGAGGAGTTTGATCTACCTCATAACTCATCCTTTTTAGCAAAACACTTCAGTCTCCTTAAACTGAGACAAGTAGTTCCTAGAGGACTCTCATTGCTCCATTGCAGGAAAGGGGGGATGGCTCTGGATGTACAGCCATGCAGACCCAGTGACCCAGAGATAGTGAAGTTGCATTGCACTGGCACCCTTTCTTTCACTGCTAGGCAAAGGATACCTATGTTCTCTGCATAAGCATATCATGAAGGTCAGGAAGCAACATTTGGCTACTACTGCTCTAATTTCTCACAAATTCTTTTAACTAAGCAAAGGAATAAATATACTTCTAAATATTTTCTAAAAAAATACTTCTAAAGTATGAACATAGCTTTTAATAGTTAGTCTGGGGTTCAGTATGGCCATATGTAATGCTGATAGTGTCAAGATACAAGATACTTAGATGTTGTGTCAATTACAGGTTGTAAAATGGGGGTGATACCTTACATATCCTTGGAAATTATCCTCTTTCATCAAAATAACACATGAACATCAGCCTAACATAGTAGTAAGAAAGCTCTTTATCTAAGAATGAAAAAGAAATGATTGCTTGAAAATATAACTGATGTCTTAGCGTTGATGCTGGAATGGGCATATAAAAAAGTTTTTCTTCCTTGAGTGAAGAAAAATTGGACTTATATCTGAAAATGTCTACTACAATCCTTCATTGTGATTGCTTTAAAAAAGTTCAGTAGAAAGTTTGAGTGTGCTTTCTGCTTTCAGTTCTTTTATTTTTTTTTAGTCCAGTAATTTTTTTCAGTTGTTTTTCTTCTAATTGGGAGAGAGATTCTTCTCCTCCCTTCCACTGTGTCTTTGAAAGAACTAAGAAAAGGCCTGTTTATTTCTGTTGTGCTAATCCCTTTTTCATATGGTTGTGCACAATGCCTAAAAAGATGAGACCATCTGCATGTGGTCTCTGAATATATTTATTTTGACAAGCTCTCAAGAGACGAAACATGGAAATTACCATATTCTACTTTTTTATCTGTGATGACTTTCCAATTCCAACCCTCCTGCGCATCCAGCATCAGCTCTCCCTTTCCAGTGGTAAACCTTCAGTGGCTATATTTATTTATTTTGTAGTGAACCAAAAGTTCTGTTCTTGCTTCCCTAGGGCTCGCGTTTCTAGGAAGGGTATAATCACACAACTGTAGTCTGGGAGGGGTCCCAGGGGCATCCTTGGTGTGAAGAGCTGAGAACCTCTTCCTGGCTGGCTGTGTTACTTTAGGCACAGGACTATGAATTAAATACAGTTTTTACTGACAGTGAGTTGTTCTGCATTTAGTTTAGCGGGAATAAAGGAGAAGAGAAAATGTTTTGTTTCAAATTATGTTCTTGTGGGAAAAAAACCCAAAAACAAAAACCATGAAAGCAGAGGGCCTTTAGTGGGGTGTTTGTTTTTCTACCTTGGAGAGAAGCTAAGGGCCTTGAAAATAACTGTCTTTTATAAGGAGATTTTCGGTAAGACAAATTCCAGCAGGCATTTCCAGCAACCTGAGAGTGCATGCACTTACTGATATTGAGTTGTTTTGACAGAATTTATGAAGTTGTAACATGTAAATTTCTCATTTACCACAGTCCTCAAATGCCAGGAGGATCTACTTGTTGAGGTGCTCCCAAATGCCTTCAAGAACTAGCGTACAAAACTAGCTGGAGTAGCCTTCAGGATTTTTCCCCCTTTAAAGACCAGCTCAAATTTACTGTATGTGAGCTAAAAACCTCATGGGAAAACTGTCCAATTTCCAGGAGACAAAAATAGCATTGGCTGAACAGAAATTATGATTTAATACTTTTCTTTAGTATCAGCTGTCAAAGACACTACTCTGATTCAAATGTGGAATGAACAGCCACACAACTCTATCACAACATGCACGTATCACATAGAGGCTCTGAGGTGGTGAGTGGAGAGTGAAGCTGAACTATGTCTTTGCACTGTAACGCTAAGTACATGGACTTGACAGATAATAGAAAAAGACTCTGATTTACAGCAAAAATGGATCTGAGAGATGTCTGTTTGGGGCTAATCTGCTTGCTAATTAATGTAGTCTCCTTGTTTATACTGATTCTCTTAAAAGGCTTCTCAACATGATTAACATCATGATTAACAGGCTGCTAGTCTTGACTGTACTCCACTCCTGCTTTACAAGTCAGTGCCAGTCATCCAGTATGAGTAGGCAAATATAGGGTCATGGTGTTATGTTTCTTTGTCTTCTTTTCTTGGGACATTGGGTATCTGAGCTTTTGCATGCATGACATAAGGATTTTGCTTGCTTATGAAGGGTATAATATTTCCATCCCTATAGCAAAATTTCCATCTATACACTCTTCTGCCCAGGATTTCATCCATGCCATAGAAATAGTAAAGAACTGTGTTTTTACCTAAATTTCAGCTATTTCAAACCATAGTGGCTGAGATAATGGTATGTTGTCTACTGTCTGCTACTTTGCCATAACAGAAACAGCTTGCAGCAGATAAGCTAAGAGAATTGGAAAAAACTTGGAATAGTCAGTTGCAGTGATACAAGTGAGTAACTTTCCTGCCTGTCTAACCTTCTCTTCTGCTGGAAGAAGGGATTCAGCTCCTTTGTTCTGCCATCTCAGTGGAGGTAGGGAATGGAGGTCCATGTGGCAGCAAAGACACGAGGGTTAATGTGTTAATTAATGTGTTAGGGGCCATGGAAGTGCCTGAGAATGGTTATGTAGGAATTAGGGCTTCTCCCCCCAAAAAGGCAAGGTTACTGATAGAGTTGGCAAAGGTGCTTACCAGACCACTGTCAGTCATTTGCAAAAATGACTGCCTCACCAGGGAAGTCCCAGTGGGCTGGAGGTTGGCAAATGTGACATCCATCTACAAGAAGGGCTGAGAGGAGAATCTGGAGAACTACAGGCCTGTCAGCCTGACCTTGGTGCCGGGGAAGGTCATGGAGCAGATAATCTTGAGTGCCATCAGACAGCACATACTGGACAACCAGGGGATCAGGCTGGATTGATGGGCTGAGGTGAATTGTATAAGGTTCAGCATTGCAAAGTGCTGGGTCCTACCCCTGGGTCACAACAACCCCAGGCAATGCTACAGGCCTGGGGCAGAGTTGCTGGAAAGCTGCCAGGTAGAAAAGGACCTGGGATTACTGATCAACAGTCAGCTGAACATGAGCCAGCAGTATGCCCAGATGGCCAAGAAGGTATCCTGGCCTGTATCAGCAATAATGGGTCCAGCAGGACTAGGGCAGTGATCATCCCCCTGTACCTGGCACTGGTGAGGCTGCATCGCAAATCCTGTGTTCAGTTTTGGACTCCTCACTACAAGAAGGACATTGAGGTACTGGAGTGTGTTCAGAGAAGGGCAATGAAGCTGGTGAAGGGTCTGATCTACAAGTCTTATGAGGAGTGCTTGAGGAAGCTGGGATTAGTTGGTCTGGAGAAAAGGAGGCTGAAAGGGGACCTTATTGCTCTCTACAGCTACCTGAAAGGAAAGATCTCTTCACCAAAAATGTTATCAAGCATTGGAACAAGCTGTCCAGGGAAGTTGTGGAATCATCATCCCTGGAGGTATTTAAGAGATGTGTAGATGTGGCACTTAGGGACATGGTTCAGTGGTGGACTTGGAAGTGTTTGATGAACTTAAGGATCTTTTACAACCTAAATGATTCTATGATTCTATAATCCTCTACAGATGAATTGCAAATATGCTTGATCCTTACAGAAGATTTTACAGGAGCGAGGTGGAAGAATGCAACCTAATGCATGCAGGCTTTTCTATGTCTGACCGTTGGGAGAGGGAATAGAATCAGACCTGCAAAAGTCACATCCATGAAGGCATATAAATTCCATTCTTATGAGAGCTCATACATCTAAATAATGCTTTTAACAATCTAACATTTTTTTTTTTTTTTTGCCTATGGAGAGGTCAAATTCTATCATAAAATTCTACTTTTCTTAAGTATAATCCTGGTATGATTCTGGTGAAATAAATGGATGTAAACTATTCTTACTGAGATCAAACTCTGAATTCTGAAATCCTCTTACTGTATGACACATAGTGACTCTGATTGGTTGTATGAACTGGATGATTCCTCTTTCCCATGACAGCATTTCTAAGGCTATATTTCATCCCTTTGATGAAATATTGGACAGGAAACAGGAATGTATCCAGAAAAAGCAACAGTGAAGTAGCACATCTGCAGTCAAATGTTTTGCATTCTTAACACTTCCTTATCATGTGCAAACACTTCAAGAAAACACTTTAAAAATATACTCAGTTGAATAGAAATAGCAACATTTGATAATAACACAGAATATTACCCTGGAGCTCTTGAAATCATCTGTCAGGAATGAGAACATTGTCCTTTTGCTACAGAGAAAAACCCAGACTGTTGAGTGACCAAATGATCTGCCCTGGAGCACATGCAAGGTGATAGTAAGACAGAAATACTATTAAAAACTGTTTCCTGGGATATGCTGATACACCCTGCTCCCTCTTCTCATTCAGAGATGTCAACCAATTTTGTGTCTGCTTTTGTGGGAAAAGGAGGAAATTAAAAATAGAATGGATCTTCACATGAGATAACTGAAAAATTACACACTTACCTTTTTTGAAAGCCTAAATTTGACATTGACACAAAACAAAACTCTTTCAGAAAACACATGCTTGGAATCCAACTCCTACAAGGACTATGTGACCTGTTCTTCCTCTTTTGGTGAACTGTATGGGACTATCCAGATGTAAGGAAGGTCATGAATATTAGAGAAGAGAATAAAAAGTAGAGAAGACTGAAATGCAACAGAATTTTGTTAAACCAGAAGAAAAGTCACTGGGACATAAAAGAGTATTTATGGAGTAAGTAGCTGTAAAGAATAACAAATATGATTTCAGGCTTGTCAGAACTGGAACCATAAACTAGTAGAGGTAAGTTCAGACTGTTTTAAGCAGAATCACTTACACTCCATGGATCACTTTTCCATTACCCAAGTGCTTCGTCTCAAAAATACTTTCATTTTATTTACTAGTTTTCAAAAAACTCCAGCATAAATTGTAGAAGCTACTATGTGATGAACAGTTTAGCATACTTACAGTATTAATTTGTCTCAGTCTCTATGTGAAAAATATTATCTCAGAAAAACTGCCTTATTGTAGCCCATTGCTGTGCTATATGCAGTGTGTGCTTCACAGCTCTCTATGGCTCTTCAGTGCAATCAAATATGCAAAGGAACAGTTACTGCTCACAAAGAATTATTGAATTTCAAGGTGTGTAACTAGCTGCACAGCCATTACATTTTGTTTTCTCTTTTTTTTTTTTTTTGCAAACTGGGCACAAAATGCTAAGTTCCTTTATGTTTATGGGATGTCAAAATGTCATCTTTGAAATGAACAATATAAGAGTGGTTTTGAGTTACAAAATGGTAAGAAAAACAAAGGAAAAAAGCCCCTATCTGCTCTCTGTTCTCTGAAGGAAAAAAAGTTCCTTTGAGCTGAGGCCTTGTAGGCTGTTTCAAATTGATGTGGATTGTTTCAGCTGGTCAGAAGGTACAGGAGTTCCAAAATGGGTTTATAATAGAAAAGTTGGTAGATCCTTAACTTCATCAGTGCACATAGACACTTCTAAAGGAAGGAAGAAGATATTTGAAAGATTTTTTGGGAAGAAGATTTTGTTCTTTTGAAAGTGAAGTAGCAGTAGAAGAGCCTTTTCAATCCAGCTTCCCCGATGGCTCATATCTAACTAGCTAATTAATTAACTCTGCCTCCTTTCTAATTAAACAGTTGGACAAATGGCTTTGAGACAGAAATTGGTTCAAAAAGATACAAGGAAAACATAGTAGCTGAGTTGTAAAGTATCAGGGAAATGCTGGGCAGTTCAGACACAGTCCTCTGCTATATTTCTTCTTATGAGCAGGTGTTATGTGACCTACAATCACAGTTGTGCTCATTACAGTGATTAAAAATGCAGAAGTTATGAGCCATTACACAGCAGACAAAAAAATTAACTTCATTACTTAGAATGGTTGTGGCTTTTGTGACAACTTGGATGTGATTTTTAGAATCATGAGATTGAGGTAAGTATGAAATCCAATCAAGTGGTTGCTAGTGAATACTTTGTCGATAAATGTCTAGGGGTTTTCTCACCATCTTGACTGTGGGTTGACAGTGTGGAATTGGCTGAAGGGCACAGATCAAAGGGTTTTTTACTACAGTAAATGGGGCTACATTTGGTTGCCAACGACTGGTTACTGGTGGTGTTACTTGGAGTTCAACTCTAGGGCCAGTTCAATATATTTATCAGTGATCTGGATGCAGGAGTTGAATGCACTGTTAGCAAGTTTTCTGATGATACAAAATGGGAGGTGCTGTTGACTCTTTTTAAGGAGAAGAGGACTTGCAGAGAGATTGGGGCACTGGGCTATGATTCATCATCATGGCTGGGCTTCGTGAACGAAGATTTGGGAAAGGCTCTATCCATGTTTGTTACAAGCACTCTGGTGGCTAATAAGGCCAATACGAGATAGTATGGGCTATGATTAATGGGATGAAATTTAACAGGTCCAAATGCTGGATTCTGCAAACACTGGGCTCAAATATAGATTGGGAGAGGAGTGGTAGGACAGCAGCCTTATAGAAAGGGATGTGGGGGTGCTGGCTGACAGCAGGATCAGTGTGAGTGAGCAGTGAGCCCTGGAAGCCCAGAGGGTAATCCCTGTCCTGGTGTGCATCAAACAGAGCAATACCATGTGGTCAAAAGAGGTGATTGTCCTTCTCTATTCAGCGTTGGTGGAGCCTCACCTTGAGCTGTTGTGGGCCCCACAATTTAAGAAGAATGTGAAGGTCCTTGAATGTATCCAGAGGAGGGCAACAAAACTGGTGAAAGGGCTGGAAAGAGTGTCCTGTGAGGAGCATCTGAGGACTTAGGGTTTGGCTACTTTGGAGTGAAGGAATCTGAGGGGTGTCCTCATTTCTCTCTACAGTTTTTTGAGGAGAGGAAGCAGAAAGGGAGTTGATGATCTCTTCTTCCTGGTACCCAGAGAAAAGAAGCATGGGAATGGTTCAAGTTGTGCCAGGAAAGGTTCAGACTGGAAATTAGGAAGCATTTCTTTACCAAGAGGGTTGTCAAACATGGAAACAGGCTCCCTAGAGAGGTAGTCAATACCAATCTCTCAATGTTTAGGAGGCATTTGAACAATGACCTTAATAACTTGCTTTAACTTTTTGTCAGTCTTGAATTGGCCAGGCAGTTGGACTAGATGATCTTTTTCAGGTTTCCAACTGAAAATATTCTATTCTATTCTATTCTATTCTATTCTATTCTATTCTATTCTATTCTATTCTATTCTATTCTATTCTGTTTAGAGTGACCTT